>NC_044982.1:152504517-152545531 GCF_008728515.1 Papio anubis
GCTCAAAGTGATCCTCCAATGTCAGCCTGTCGAGTAGCTAGGACTATAGGCACGTGCCACCACCAAGCCCAGCTATTTTTAAAATTTTTGTGTAGAGACCAGGTCTCACTAAGTTGCCCAGGCTGGTCTTGAACTCCTGGGCTCCAGCTATCCTCCCGCCTTGGCCGCCCAAAGTGCTGGGATTACAGGCATGGGTCACCGTCCTCAGTCCCATGTTATATTTCCATGAGATAGCTCTGGTCTGGACCGTGCCTGCCACCCTGGACCTGGTCCCATAGGGCTGGTTAGCATCTCCCCCAGGCCAACATGGCTATCTCCATCCCCAGTGCCACAGGAGCCCCCTGCCCCCATGAGACGGTGCATGCATGTTGTTGATCATGACGTGCATGATGGTCTTGGGCGTGACACCAACCGTGAGGTCCCACATGGTGTTGTTGACAATGGCCATGTAGGAGTCCTCCAGGTTCTGGGTGGTTTCCATTTGCCGCTCCAGCTGTGAGTCCATGGAGTGCATGAAGCTGTTGGAGCCATTCTCCTCGGCTTTGCTGCCCTATCATGGAGAACACAAGGGCATCAGGGTGGCCAGGCCATGCAGCCAGGCTCCGGGAATTCCTAGGATCTCAGCCCCTCCAAGGGTACCTGGAACACTGAGGCACAGAGAGAAGCAACTGGCCTGAACACGCACCCAGCTCCCCACATGGCTCTAGACGGTTTCAGGCCTCTGCCTCTCAGGACCCCAGATTCACCTGCTTCAGTCTCATCTTAGTGCCCAGAATTTCCCTCAAGTTACCAATCCAGAAATTGGAAAAGAACATATCCGGGTCCCTGGCTTGGAGACCTGGACAAAGCTTGTGCCAGGCTGCAGACGCCTGGCAGGAGGCAAGAAAAGGGCACACTCACTTTCCCCTTGTCCTCGGAGGCCCACGCACCAACATTGCCACCGCCGCTGCCACCAAGAAACACACCAAAGTAGACACACACAGAGAGGAAAACAGGAAGGGTTGAGTGAACCTGGGACACTGCACCTCAACTTTAAGGCTTGTGGAATTCAGTTAGCTAATATTTTGTTGAGGATTTTTGCATCAATATTCATCAGTGATATTGGCCTGTAGTTTTCTTTTTTTGGATGTATCTTTGGTTTTGGTATCAGGGCGATACTAGCCTTGTAGAAAGAGTTTGGAAGTATTCCCTCCTTCTCTAGTTCTGGAATCGTTTGGATAAGGTTGGTATTAGTTCTTCTTTAAATGTTTGCTAGAATTCAGCAGTGAATCATCAGGTCCCAGGCTTTTCTTTGCTGGGAAACTTTTTATTACCGCTTCGATCCCATTATTTGTTATTGGTCAGTTCAGGTTTTGGATTTCATCATGGTTTAATCTTGGTAGTCTAGATGTTTCTGGAAATTTATCCATTTTTAGTAGGTTTTCCTATTTCTTTGCATATATTTGCTAATAATAGCCACTAGTGATCCTTTGAGGGTTTGGTTTTTTGTTGTTGTTTTGTTGACTTTTTTTTTTTTTGAGATTGAGTTTCGCTCTGTCACTCAGGCTGGAGTGCAGTGGTGCAATCTCAGCTCACTGCCAGCTCCGCCTCCCGGGTTCACGCCATTCTCCTGCCTCAGTCTGCCGAGTAGCTGGGACTACAGGTGTCTGACACCACGCCAGAGTAATTTTTGTTATTTTTAGTAGAGACGGGGTTTCACCACGTTAGCCAGGATGGTCTCGATCTCCTGACCTCGTGATCCACCCACCTCAGCTTCCCAAAGTGCTGGGATTACAGGCTTGAGCCACCGCACCCTGCCTGAGTTTTTACAGTATCAGTTGTCATGTTTCCTGTTGTTTGTCAATGTTATCTTGTCAAAAACCCAACTTTTAAAAATGTTTTTAAATTTTATTTTAGTTTAGTTTAGTTTTTGAGACAGAGTCTTGCTCTGTCACCCAGACTGGTGGGCAGTGGCACAACGTCAGCTCACTGCAAACTCTGCCTCCCAGATTCAAGCGATTCTCCTACCTCAGCCTCCCGAGTAGCTGGGATTACAGGCGTGCACTACCATGCCTGGCTAATTTTTGTGTTTTTAGCAGAGACGTCATTTCACCATGCTGATCAGACTGGTCTTGAACTCCTGACCTCGGGAGCTGCCCATCTCAGTCCCCCAAAGTGCTGGAATTACAGGCATGAGACACCGGACCCGGCCCACAGTTTGTTGTTAAATTTTACTTATTTACTTTTTCTTTTCTTTACAGACAGGGTCTCATTCTCTTGCCCAGGCTGGAGTGCAGTGGTGCAATCATGGTTCACTGTAACCTTGAACACCTAAACTTAAGAGATCCTCCCACCTCAGCCTCATGGATAACGGGGAGTACAAGTGTGCACCACCACACCCGGCTAATTTTCCTAGTGTCTGGTGAGACAGGGTTTTGCTATGTTGTCCAGTCTGGTCTTGAACTCCTGGCCTCAAGCAATCCTCCTGCCTTGGCCTCCCAAAGTGTCAGGATTACAGGCATGAGCCACCATGCCCTGCCTGTATATACAGTTTCTTTTCCAAGTTATATAAAGCATGCTGTATGCATCCTTCTAGAATTTATTTTTCACTTAATAGTATATTGCTAAGATTCTTATTGTTGCTTATAGCTGATTCATTCTTTTGACTGCTTGGGACATCACTAGAAGATAGAGATCCTTGTGATCTTCTAAGAACTGCTGCTGGGAGTATACACTGATATGACCACCAAACAGTTGACTCCATCTCGTATTGAATATTCACACCCTCCCAGCTCAGAAATCTACTCTACATCCAAGAGAAATTTTGTCTATATAAAACAGGGATGTGGACAAGAATATTCTTAACAACTCTGTTCAAAATAGCAAAATCTATTGCCCATCAACTAGAGAGTATAGCTGACTAAATTGTGCTTTTATTCCCTTTGATTTCCTAAATTTTTATGATGCAAGTGGGTTTTTCCATGGCTATTTGGGACGGGGATACTCTTAGTCATCGAAGTCAGTTGGCAGTCCTGTTTTAGCCCTAGGGCAATCGGTGCTGCCCAAAACAAGCATAAATAGAACAAGCAGCCCCATGGAGCCACTGCCTTTCGCCTCCCTGGAGATACAGGCCTGTCCCTGTAGGAAACAGCCATCACACATCAGTCTTTTTTCCAATGCTTTGTCACCGGTTGAGTCCAAAGAACACCCTCAACCAAAACATTAAGCAAAGCTTATTGGGGCTACCATTTATTGAGCATTTATCATGTGCCTGATCAATGCATTAGTGTATGCAATTGCATGCATTATTTTTATTATTTTATTTATTGACTTATTCATTCATTTGAGATAGGGTCTCTCTCTGTTGCCTGGGCTGGAGTGCAGTGGCATGATCACGGCTCACTGCAGCCTCAAACTCCTGGCCTCAAGTGATCTCACCTCAGCCTCCCGAGTAACTGGGACTAGAGGAGTAAGCCACCAAGTCCAGCTAATTTTTAAAAACATTTTCAGAAATATGGTCTGGCTTTGTTGCCCAGGCTAGTTCAACTCCTGGCTCTGCTTCTATCCTCCCCCAGCCTTATTATTGCATTTTATCTTCACCATCATGCTGTAAGAGTGCCTGGGGTTAGGTGCTCCAAACAGTAGCAATGTAGCAGCCACCACTCATAGGTGACAATGAGACTCAGTGTAGACAAGCAACTTCTCAAAGGTCACACAGCTGGAGGGTGGCTGAGCCAGGATGAAGACCTAGGACTCTAAAGCTGGTGCGCCAGTAAATGAGAAAATCTCTGGGGCTTCAGGATAGCTTCCTCCCAAGAAATCTTTCTCCAAAGGTTCTAAAAACAATGACAGATCCATCTTTCATAAAGCAAACAAAACTAGCAACCCCTTCATTTTGGGGCAGAGGGGAAGGGGTAAGATAAAGGTTAGATAAGCTCCAGGGCATCCCATTTTAATCCTACATGTTTATAAGGCAATTGCCAGCACAGCACCCCAAACCTAAAGAACCATGCACAGCTGTCTCTGTGGGGCATGGCGTGTCCCTGGATGTAAAGATTTTCCTATGTGTGCTTACAGGCCAGTGGCATCATCCTCAGTCACAGGTTAAACGGCAGCTAGGCACCACCATGAGAATCTGCTGAGCTTTCCAATTAGTTTATCTGTTGTTTGCAGTGAAAGATGCCCTGAAAAGAACGGGTGTTGGTGGGAAGAGTTCTCATTTGAGGTCCCCTGATCCTGGCACAATCTCCTTCCCCGGTCGCAGGAATCAGGAGACTCCATCTGTAAACACAGGCTCAAGCTATGTCCCCCAGCCCCCTCTTTCAGCCAGGTGCCACCCTCTGCTTCTCTTCCATAGGCAGCCTAGAGCTGCCACATTCCCTTAGGATCTGTGCCCTCGGGCCTGGCTTAATTTCTTCCTCTCCAGAGGCCGACAAAGCCTAACTCATTACTGGATGCCAGTTCCTTTGCCTGACTTTCAGTGACTCCTACCTGACCCTGGGGTTTTCTGTTTCTTGTCTCAGCACTAACATTTCTCATTCCTCCACAAGATGAATTGCTCACTCCAGCCAACTGAAGCATGCTCTTCTTGCCACAGTTAACTCTAGGCACATAGCTGGTGCAAAAAAAACCCACAAACATTATGTCAATTTCATTGATCAACAAAAGTGCGGGCTCCACGGCAAAGTCAACTTGATAGTGCCTGGGCCTCTGAGTTCAAGAGCCTTCTAGACAAAGGGCTCTGAGCTGAAACATGAGCATGCACACACAGGCCTCCCTCTCGGTCTGATGAGATCATTAGGATTCTCGGTTGTTATCCCTGAGCATTTTCCTGCCTCATTAATGCACGTGTAGCCAACACAATAATAATCATAGCTAATAACCGCTAAAGCTGAGGACTTTCCTGAGCCAGGCAGTGGCTTTAAAAACTTTAAAGTTTTCACACAGACTCTCATTGAATAATTTGTTTTTCAGATCAAGAAACTGAGACTTACTATCACATTTGGGATTAAGTTTAAAAAAAAACAAAAGAGAGAGAGAGAAACTGACACTTAAAGCTGTCAAGTATTTCACAGCCAGCAAGTGGCTAAGTTGGAACTTGAACCCAGGTAGTGTAGCCCTGGGATCCTGTGCCCTTACCCATGATCCAGTGTTGGCTACAGGAAACTAAAGTGTACACGTTTTCAACTATAGTTTAAATGGGTGACATATGTTTCCTATATTTTCCCTAGGTGACTTTCAGTTTGGGGGTATTCTACTTACACAATCTCTGGAGCTAGATATTAACTGAGAACAAATAGAAACTAATGAACTCTGAAAAACATAAAACATGAGCAACATGATGTCACCGCAAAAGACAAATCAGCACACAGCCTTCCTGTGACTGTATTTTGCTAACAGTCCACGAACTAATAATCAGCCTGAACTCAGCAGTGCTCGGTTCCCTTGGGAGACGGACAGACACACGCAAACACACACTCACACACCATTGGGAGACACACACACAACCCCCTTGGGAGACACACACACAGAACACGACACACATGAAGGGCCGGATCTCAGCTCACTGCAAGCTCCGCCTCCCAGGTTCACGCCATTCTCCTGCCTCAGCCTCCCGAGTAGCTGGGACTACAGGCGCCCGCCACCTCGCCTGGCTAGTTTTTTGTATTTTTTTAGTAGAGACAGGGTTTCACCATGTCAGCCAGGATGGTCTCGATCTCCTGACCTCGTGATCCACCCGTCTGGGCCTCCCAAAGTTCTGGGATTACAGGCTTGAGCCACCGTGCCCGGCCTACCAAACTTCTATTCTTTCTTTTCTTAATCCATTTCCCCCCACCTTTTCTATTATATTAAATGTAATTAAATAGAGATGTTTGGCTCAGGCTATGAAATTTGACTCACATCCCATGTCAAATTCATCACCAAATCCTGTCAACTCTACTTTAAAAATATTTTCAAAATATGACTACCTCTTACCAGTACCACTCTAGTTCAAATCATCCAATCTCTTTCCTAGGCGATTGCAGTAACATCTCACTACCTAGATCTACCCTTTGTCCTGTAGTCAATTCTTATCTCAGCAGACAGCAGACTATTAAAGCTGTGAACCATATCAGCCTCCATTTCAAGTGCCTTTAGTGGCTTCCATTTCACCTCCAGTAAAATAGAAATCTCCACAATGACATCTAAGACTCTCCATGGTTGGTACCCCTTCTTGCCTTACAACTAAAAACTCTTCTACCATTTCCACTGTATTTACTCTGCTGTAGCAACGAGACCTATTTGCTGTCCCTTAAACAAAGCAGATGTCTTTCTCTGGTCTTTGCATTTGCTGGTCCTGTTACTGGGCGTGTTCTTTTTCCCATCCACTTGATGACTTCCCTCATCTCCTTCAAGTCTTCTTACACAGTGAAGACTTCCCTGGCAACCATATTTAAAACAGAATCTTCAGTCCCATGTCCAGCACTCTTTATGTACCTTCCTTGTTTTATAATAGTTTGAGAAAATGAGTAAGCGTTTTGGGGACACAGCTCTTACTATCATCTGACATAATTAGGCATAAAACTGTATTTCTTAATTATTTTCTTATGTATTTGTTGACCTCCCATCATAACTAAACATTTAGTAGAGATTGTCTATTTTATTCACAATGGTATTCCTAATTCCTCAAAAAGTGTTTGGTATAAAACAAACATAAATTGAGCATTTGTTGAATAAAAGAATTATATGTAAAATTATGGTCAGGTGTTATTCGAAGGGAAAACTCTTAGCCTCTAAACAAATTTATTTGGATGCCTGGTAAATTATATTATAACTAATTTGGGAAATAAATTTGTTCCCCTTATGTCAATTGAGGGAAGCTTTGGCAGGAGCATTCTGCTTCATCTCCAAGTCTTTTTCTTCAAAGCCTGTTGTTATTTTTTTTCAAATCTGACAACCCTGTGAGACCCACCCAGCTGAAGATTAGCTGGGATGCCCAGTTCCTGTTCTCACTGTGGGGCACCAGATTTTCTGGGCAAACAGTGTGAGTAGATAAAGCAATGGGATGGGGTGAGGTTACCTGCATCAACCTGTTCTAGGCTTTGCCCTTCAACACATACTGTCCTCCTGAGCCAGGATGCAGACCATGGCTACTTTTGCCCCTGCATGTCTGTTCTGATTTCTTTCTTCATATGGGATGTCTCACTGTTCTCCTGCTTTTAATATGGAGCTTCAGTCTCTAAGCTAAAAGGCCAAGTACAGATTCACTTGCCAATGAAGCTCTTTAAATTATCTCTTCTTTCTCAGGACTCATTGACTGTAAGTCCATGGAACAAAAACAGAATTTGCTACTTTTCACTGACATTGTTTTAGTTGAGTTGTGTTTAACTAACTTGTTGAATGAACTGACACTGTATATTCTCCCTGTAAAATAACAGTGTATTTTCTATTATGCCTATGTAAGTGGTTGCCTCAACTTGGTGTTATGTTAACTTATCTACCAGACAGTTTATTTAGGTTGTATTCAAGTTAGTCTTGTGACATAAATAAAATCAGTGATGTGATTATAATAGAGTGGTGCTATTTATGTAAAAATATGTTGGGTCTTGAAAAGATTAGAAAAAGCTAAGTTGATTAATGTGAGGGCTAAGCAATGTAAAAATTTTAAGAAAAAATTAGAGTAATCAGAATAGCAAAATTTTAATAAGCTAAAACGTTTTTGCACATCACTTTTTTGTTCTACTTTAAATAAATAAAAATTTAGAATTATAATTGACTTGTTATGATCATAATTTATACAAAGAAGACAATATATAGAAACTCCAGTTAATAGAGTAATAATCAAAGGGTCCTGGACTTATATCAAAATATTGGCCAAATAATTTACATTTCTGGTTTTTTTAACCCCATGATCCTCCTTCTTAACTCACTTTTTAGATTAACTATCAAAACACTGGTCTCAATTATATTTGAATAGAAGGTTCTATTCTATTGTTCTCTAACTTGACCATGTTTGGTACCCTTAATTAAAATATATAATTGTTTAGTAAATAGTTTTCATAGATGTTTTCATTTTAACTGGTTCTATGAAAGCTACCCAATAATGGGCAGGTTGAATGGTCGTGGGGTGGGCTCAGTGTTGGTCTGTGGAATGCTACCGTAGGCCTCCACAAACCTAAGACACGGAAACGTACCCTTAGAATTATTATCTACTTAACAGTAGAAGTGTGGCTGAACCTGAGGCTTGCCTGACTCCATACTTCTTGGTGTTATTCACAGCACCACAGCCTAATTTTGCTTGTTTCCTTATTTGAAGAAATCTTGAAAAAGAATTGCATTCTTTGATTTTTCTAGTTAATTAAAAATTTCATCTGAATCAGCAATATCTTACTGTGAAGGCAATTGTATCTCCTAAAAAATCACAGTGGAGATATATTTGGAATAAATATATCCAAATATTTAAGTAGTACATTCTCAAATATCTGAGTAGTATATTCTATGAATTATGTCTGCAGGCTTAGAAATAACCTTCATATAATGTTAATAAAAATCCAACTAAATAGCTATTCAAAGTATACTCATGGCATTGGACATTTGGGGGTAATTTTCACCAACCATCAATGTCTGTATTCATATATTTATATGAAGGTATTGTTATTTCTGTAGTCTTGGTCAATAAAATTTGCTCATGTTTGATATAATTTCCACATACCCATAGCATGTCTTTGGAAGTAATGCAGTGCTTGAAATTTAAGGAAAAAAATATCTGGTTAGGATTCCAAAATATAAATCATTGAATAAAATAGTGTCACTTTTAAGATGAGGACAATATTTTGATGGGAGGATGTAGATGGTTTTGTGAACAACAAAATAATCTTGAAGCCACATACATACAGTAAATGTTCACACTTAGGACTATGTGGGAATGGCAGCAGTTATTTCTAATAAGTAACGTGTGAAAATCAATAAGACAGTTCCAGAAACGCCTCCTGCTTGTTCATGGCATAAAGCCAAAGCTCTGCTATATGAATATTACATGTTTTTGACAAAACATCTAGTCTTACACCAGATACAATATTCTAGTTTCCTGAAGAGGAAACTTTATTAAAGCATGTGCTAAGTAAACTATAAGATTCATATTAGAAACTTTAGTCCTATAGCTGTTTCTATTTATTTGGGGTTGGAAAAAATGGCATTCTTGTACATGTACTTGCTTTATAGTTTTTAAAAAAAAAAGAGGGGGGGCAAAATAAATCACACTCTCAAAGCATCAAGGAAATTTATAGTGGAATTATGAATCATATCATTGTAGAGTCATTTTCCTTTGTATCATGATATCATATGAGACCAATGTCAAAAGGAATAGGTTAAAAAAGGACAAAAAGTTTTTAAAATCATTTCAGTTAACAGATCTAAACAGAGTTTAGCTATGAAGCAATGAGCAATGGAATACAAACTAGTGAAAAAGATGAACAACTAGGGATTAAATGTTGAGGAAAATTGTTTTCTAATGAATTAATTTTGAATTGATAAGAGAAAAATTAAAGAATAAGGACCTTTATACAACTTTGGTGACAAAGTATTTGTCTATACAAGTTTCTTATGTCTAGTGCCTTCCTTACCTCCCAAATATTATTTTATAACTCTCTGATAATTTCTCAATGATATATATGAGATATTCATATCTAAAAATGTCACCAATATTTTGAACTAGTATCAAAAATAAAGATGTATTTGACATAGGTTTATTTACTGGTTTGATACATAAATAAAATGAAAATATAAATCACAACAGCAAAGATAATAAAAACTGCATACTCACCTTAGAGTTTTTAAATAAGCTAATTGTTTTTCTTCTACACAAATAGCTAAAAATGTACAGTGAATACAAATGTACTTAATTTCTCTTTATTTTTCTATATTCTGATTGGTTAGTGAAGTGTCACAAAAGTGATGCTGCTGAATTTTTGCTATTTTCTCTCTAAAGTGATGTTCTGAAAGAAATATATATATAATTTGCGATTGTGAAGAAGTCCTTTTTTTAGTGCTAATTTATTTCCTTTGTGTACTTTTTTTTTTTTTTTTTTTTTTTGAGACGGAGTCTCGCTCTGTTGCCCAGGCTGGATTGCAGTGGCCCGATCTCGGCTCACTGCAAGCTCCGCCTCCCGGGTTCACGCCATTCTCCTGCCTCAGCCTCCGGAGTAGCTGGGACTACAGGCGCCCGCCACCACGCCCGGCTAGTTTTTTTTGTATCTTTTAGTAGAGACGGGGTTTCATCGTGTTAGCCAGGATGGTCTCGATCGCCTGACCTCGTGATCCGCCCGTCTCGGCCTCCCAAAGTGCTGGGATTACAAGCTTGAGCCACCGCGCCCGGCCCCTTTGTGTACTTTGCAGTAGACATACATGTTAAAAATTCAACAGAAAGAAGAGGATAAAATAATCATGACATGAAGCCCTTTTAGAAATTAGCAATGTTCTCTATTAGTAATGGTGTGATGATATGCCACTCCGTGAGCTCTTGAACTGAATGATTCATTATTCCTCTGCCACATGGAAACAGGATATTTAGTCTTTTTCCTATCTCAATGCAGTGCCTATGGTTTTGTTACAGAAACCTTAATTTTGCCTGCTTTTAGGTAAAGCAGTTTTTATACAAACTTCTCAGAGGGCAGCCAGATAACTTTCAAGCACATTTGAAACACCAGAGGTGACTCTGCCAAGTGCCCCAGAGAAAAGTTCAAACTATGATAAAGACACTTCTTCGGCCCATCTTTCTAAAGTTGCTGACTATATAGGCTTATTATAAGCATCAGACGAAACCATTGAGAGGAATGCGTCAAAGCTTGAATGTGCAGCTCCAGGTTATGATGTCAGCTTTTCCTTTGGATTACTGAAGAAGGAGAAAATCCATTATCCATGCATGAAACAAAAAGTTATATGGCCAATCAAATAGAAGGCATGCATTTGGTAATCCAATCCCAATATTTGCCATTTGCTTTAGTGGGGCTTAAATAGGTCACTTAAGTGGCGTATGCTCCACCTTCTAGAAGTGAGCAGAAAAATATTTTTAATTAATGGTTATTTTACTATCAACATTTTTTTGAAATTGAAAATGGAACCCCGGTTTTATAAGTAGTTTCTTCATTTTATTATTTATGAGGTGGCTAGCCTTGATTTGAAAAGTTCTTTAACATGACTAGCTTTCTGACACTCTAATGCCCATTTTCTAAGACTTCTGTGCTGTAAGCTGTTTTAACAAAGGGTCAGTGGTATGTCTTTAAATTCTGATTTTAGAGGAATTCCTAAATTCTCATTACCTTCACATTTTATCTACTGTGGAATGATAACTTTGTTAACATGAAGCTTTTCAAGCTGTCACTGTATTCCATCAGGTATTTCTGTTGGTTCATCAAAGTGAAATGAAATAAAATGAAAATGCAGGAAAAACAAATGAATAGAACACAATTAAGAGTAATTCATTTTGGCCTGGTATGGTGGCTCATGCCTGTACTCCCAGCAGTTTGGGAGCTCAGGAATTAGACACCAGCCTGGCCAACATGGTGAAACCCTGTCTCTACTAAAAATACAAAATTTAGCCAGGCGTCAGGCATCATGGTGCACGCCTTCTGGTGCTGGAAGGTACTGGAAGGCTGAGGCAGGAGAATCACTTGAACCTGGGAGGTGGAGGTTACAGTAAGCCAAGATCATGCCACTGCACTCCAGCCTGGGCAACAGAGCGAGATTCCCTCTCAGAAAAAAAAAAAGAAAAAGAGTAATTCATTGAAACACCAGTTTGTAAAGCATCAGGGATGCTTTTCTCTTGTTAAATATAACATTGTTGTTGAAAACGCTGCTAAAATTTTTCATTTAAAAAAAAAAGTAAATGAATTTTAATAACATATTATGTCATGCATGAAAAATATTTAAAGTTGACATTAATATAAAACTTATTGCACCACTTTAAAGTTTTTTTTGCTTTCTTTTTAAACTTTTATTTTAGGCTCAGGGGTACAAGTGCAGGTCTGTTACACAGGTAAACTTTTGTCATGGGGGTTTGTGGTACAGATTATTTCATCATCCAGGTATTAAGCCTAGCACCCATAGTTACTTTTCCTGATGATCTCCCATCTCTCTGCCTCCACTCTCTGAAAGTCCCCAGTGTGTGTCGTTCCCCTCTATGTGTCCATGTGAGTCTCATCATTTAGCTCCTACTTATGAGTGAGAACATGCAGTGTTTGTTTTTCTGTTCCTATGTTAGTTTGCTAAGGATAATGGCCTCCAGCTCCATCCACGTCCCTGCAAAAGACATGATCTCTGTTCTTTTTCATGGCTGCATAGTATTCCATGGTGTATATGTACCACATTTTCTTGATCCAGTGTGTCACTGATTGACATTTTGGTTGGTTCCATGTCTTTGCTATTGTGAATATTGCTGCAGTGAACATATGCATACATGTGTCTTTATAATAGAATGATTTATATCCCTTTAAGTGTATACCCAGTAATGGGATTGCTGGGTCAAATGCTATTTCTGTCTTTAAGTTTTTGAGGAATTGCCACACTGTCTTCCACAATGGATGAACTAATTTACATTCACACCAACAGTGTATAAGCATTCTTTTTTCTTCACAACTTCACCAGCATCTGTTATTTTTTGACTTTTTAGTAATAGCCATTTTGGCTGGTGTAAGATGGTATCCCATTGTGGTCTTGATTTGTATTTCTCTACTTATCATGAACAGACAGTTTTGAAAATTTTACAGTCTTATGAAGACAAATTAATACAGAATTTTCTGAGCTGGGGTACAAATGGCTTTTCTGGGGCAAGATAATAGAGATTAACAAAATGAGATTGGGAAAAATTGAGCTACATTATCGTCAAATTTAGCTTACTGGTAGTAAAAAACAAAAAAACCAACAAAACCGAAGTCTTGAACTTATTAATAACTATCACTGGTTTCCTTCCCTCTCCTAAACATGGATTGTCAGATTTCTCTCTGTGAGTTGTCCTCATCCACTACTAGGGTCAGTCAATGACCCTGCACTGTATTCCCTGAATGATTTTGCAATGAGTTTAATTCAGGTTCTTGACACTTTAAGAAATGTCAATATTCTCCCTTAACTTCTCTCAGCTTCCAATGTCTTCCATTTCTAATCCACCCTGCACACAGAACAGTTTATTTATCCTTCTTAAAAACGGAAACTACTCTCAGTTGTCTACAGGATTACTCAACTAACTTAGAAAAATAATTTCCCATATTTGGCCAGGCGTGGTGGCTCACGCCTGTAATCCCAGCACTTTGGGAGACCGAGGCAGGCGGATCATGAGGTCAGGAGATCGAGACCATCCTGGCTAACACGGTGAAACTCTGTCTCTACTAAAAATACAAAAAATTAGCCGGGCTTAGTGGCGGGCGCCTGTAATCCCAGCTGCTGGGGTGACTGAGGCAGGAGAGTGGTGGGAACCCGGGAGGCGGAGCTGGCAGTGAGCCGAGATCACGCCACTGCACTCCAGCCTGGGCGACAGAGCGAGACTCCGTCTCAAAAAAAAAAAAAAAAAAAAAAGAAAAATAATTTCCCGTATTTGTTGTCTCAAAGATACTAGAATATACCGATTTATACCTACTTATTTTTCCCACACAAATTAGCTCACTGTGAATAACCTCCATGCTGTCTTTTTGTTGTTGTTGTTGTTGTTGTCCATCTGAATTCTGCCCATTTAAGGCAAACTGATGTCTATAATTACTCCTGCTCAAGAACTTCTAGAGCCTTCTAACATCTGGTAACCAATTCCGTTTTTAAAGTACCTACTGCCATGGTTTCCGTTTTCTTGACTGTATCCTAACAGAAAAAATAGTACAAAGGGATCACAAATACAGAATAAAAGCTAGAAAGATAGAATGATTAATATTCACAAATTTTAGAGTAATGGATGGATAGTTTCATTGTAATTGAAAGTGCAGAGGATTTCTGTGAATTAGTATACTTTAAAAGCATTATTTCAGTGAATCCATGGCTGAGCACCTACTCTAATCTAGGTGCCGCCATCGGCCATAACAAGAAAAGGAGAATAAACCCTGGATTACGAGGCCTTCCCTTCAAGGCTGGTCTTGTTTATTTCTGAATGTCTTTACAGAGAACTCAGTTCTGATTTTGCAGTTTTATGTTACATGCATAGGACAGAAAATAGTGACTAGGGAAGCTCAGATTTCTAGCATGTCTGTTGAATAAATAATACTATTTTCAACTTTCTTACTGCTTTCATCTTAGGATCTACAGCACTCTAAAATACTAGTCAACCTTCAGAATACTCCTGTACTATGCTTATGGGTGATCTTTTTCTGAGGTTTACTAAGGGGAAAATCTGATGAATCGTAGACTGCCAAGCAAGTTCCCTGGAAAATGCAGATCAGACCAAGGAGCAGCCTTTTTGCCACAACAGGTAGTCTTGTTACTGCTTCAGGACTGCAAGAAGGAATAAATGAAAATGTGTTCATGTATGTGGCCTTAAGAATGTCACACAGAATTTGAAAAGTGAGAGCTTATCCTTGGAAAAAGAAAAAGGCTAAAGGCTGGTAGACACAAGAGATAGGACTGGACACTTGGAGAACAGGCTGATATCTTCTTAAATGCTGGGCAGAATTTTTAAAAAAATCTATGGTCTGTTTTTGCTAACTAGACCCTATATACTCTTCTTAGTAACATGCCCACATGGAAATAACCATCAGTCTCAGATGGAAAGAATGAGAAATCATCTAAATAGAGATGCAGAAAAGATTTAGCAGGATGAAAAGAACTGAACAGCACCGAGAGATGGGTGATATATAGTTCTGGAATTATACATTCAAAACACAAGCTGGTGAGACATTTAGAGAAAGCACTTTTGTACGCACTGTCTTCAGCCCTCTGCCAGGAAAGTCGTCTAGCCCATGAATAAAAGCAATGTTTCGGGACAACCAAGGGTTCTTTATCATTTCCTGTGTTCCTGTGGGACTTCCCTAGCCTTTGGATCCCTCACATTGCTCACTGCTCTGTGTCTCAAGCCTTGTCTCCTTGACATCCATATGGATTAGCTTTCTGGCTCCCAATTTAGCTCCATTTCCTTGATTGTGACAACTTTACATATAGGTATGCTGCCATTTACATTCTACATGGCTCCTCACACATGCGTACAGCATCCTTTAATTCATTTCTTTATAAAGCTGAAATTCAGTGAGTTCCAACCACATGCTAAGGACTGTGCTAGGTGCTAAAAATTAGTAGTGAGCAACACACTGATTTTTAGGAGTTTATACGTTGAGAGGGACTAAAATATTATTTAAACAAAAATTATTGGCGTAAATGTCATGTAGAAAAACATAGAATATGTGATGGCAAATAACAAAGCTCCTTGTCTAGGGCTTCAGGTACATTGTCCCAGAGGTGTCACCTCTAGACTAAAGCCTATGGCTATTGAATATGAAGGGACACGGGGTGGAATAGAGTGGCGAGGACTCCTGGGTACGTGCCTTGTGTGAAATTCTGAGTTAGGAAGGATCCGTTCTCTCTGAGGAATGAGTGTAGGCTAATGCCACTGGAGCAGACTAAGCATGAGGTAGGAAGACTTCATCTTGCTTTCCAAGAGGACAAATGCCTGGGTAGCAGAAAGGAAAATGAAGGAAAGAAAATGGATTCAACTGCTGATTGGGACCTGGGGACAATTAGGTTGAGGGTGTGAGGAAAGTGATGGCCGGCATGGCTCCATGTTTTTAGATGAAGAAAGGACATCTGGGCAGCATCTGCCTGATGTTGGCCAAGCCTATGATATACAGCAAACAGGTGCCCAGTTTCATCTGTCAAGAATACTATAAATGTAGCAACACTGTTCCCCTTGTCACATATTTGTGAAAGTAAGAGAGAGAGAGTGTGTGTGTGTGTGTGTGTAAGGTATGGAGGTCAAGAAAAGGCTGCTATCATGCACTCTGGGTAGTTTTTGAGAGAGGAGGAAAGACCCAGGAATTAAAATGTAAATGAGATACATAATCATGGTGAAATTAAAAAATGGAACAGGAAGTAACCATGAATTAGATCCTTAAGGCAGAATGTTCTGGAAGAACATGGAGAAGATAAACAGCTTAGCTGAGTTCTTGATTACATACAGAAGTGAAACCCTTGCATATATACAAAATTACATTAATATTAGAAGTCTTTTGGTGTGATTAAAATCAAAACATTAAACTTACTGAGCATATATGGAATCATTATTTGAAATTTTTGTATATTCAAATTATAGTTGTATTATTTTTCTGGATACAGTTTTATTAAAATGAAGACAAACTTAAAACATGGGAATATTGCCTGGAAAGTAGAATCAAATATGCAATAAATTTCTAGAAATTAATAAATGGTTTCATTTACATTATAAGCAATTATTGATGTATAGCCATTAATCTTTTCATTTGTTTTCTGATCTTATAAACACTTCAAATAATATTTATTTTAAAACTTTTTAATTGATTCAAAATTAATCTCAATAATGACAACAATTTTTGGATAAAGTTTATATAATCATTATTATTATTAAAAATGAAAAAAACCCAACTATATAAGGTGAAGCCTTTACGGAAGACCACAAACTTATTCAAGTGTATTTTTGCTTTGTCAAAAAATTTATCCCTTAATGTCAAACAAAAGATTATAGAGCTAAATAGTACTTTTCTATGAAAAGAAAACAATGACAACAATGAAAATAAAAATCAAGACTTAAGAAAGAATAGAAAACCTTAAGGAATATAATAGTGACAGGCAATTTTAGCATTAATTATGTAATCCCTTATTTAAAGTTAAACATAGCTATGACAAAACTGAAACATTCTCTTGCTAAATGTGATATGCCAACTGAACAGTGAGAAAGTTTCCCTTCTAAATAGCTTAAACTTAGCCTGGAAATGCAGATTGTTGGTATTTTCTCTACCCTCCAAAATTGTGATAATGAAATCTTTTAGTCTTCCCATTTCTGTTATACATAAATATGATAAAACGAGAACAAGAAAATATGTTTTCATTGCCTTAGGATGATGCATTTGAACTCAGAGTCTTCATATAATTATCATATTATCAGAACTTCTACAATGACGATAGTCAATACTAAGAGCAAAAGTTATCCTAAAGTGCTTCCATAACGAAATGTGTTATTAGCAAAGATTTATTTAACAGTTTCAAAGTATTTTATAGTCTAAAAATCACATACATTCACACATATGTATTATTTGAATAAATGCCTAAGAAAATGAAACCACAGTTTAAAGAAAACACATTTTTAAATTTTAAAGCAAAGATCATTTACAGCCGTAACTAAAATATTAAATACCTCTTAAGTGTGTCTAGGATTCATAGGCAAAGCAGACGTGACTCTTGACGGATTTTGTTTCTTGACAATTTTTGCTCACTTGAAATCCCTAGAAAATATGCCCACCGGATTAACAACAATTTTAGAATAACTTATGAATTGGCTTTTAGGTAAAGTTTCTGAATATTCATTGTTGAGCTACCTCCTGCTCCACACATAAATTATGATATAAATTGTTCTAAATGTAATATATATTATTGTTACATGTGATCAAGTGTCACACACAAATACCTGTTCACCTCATCTGCATGACTGAATGGCAGAAGTTTTAGAGCAGCTACCCCAAAGCAGCAATGTCAGCCATCTTCTCCAATCTTCCCTACACTTCTCACAGCTCTCTCATAGATGACAGTATGCCCTTCACCAAGATCCATCCTTTCTTAATTATATGGAAAACCTCAATTTCATAACCCATGAACAGAAAGGGGAAAAATCTCTCATTCTTTTACTCTCTACAGTGCCAAATATACTGTTTGATTTTTCTCTTTCTGCCTCTCTGACCCTGTTTTCCTGTGTCTTTTTCTTTCTCTTTTCTCTTTTTTAGTGATCAGGTAATTACTTCTGGTCCATACTATGGCCTCTTTTCCATAGTTTTATTTTCCAAGTGCTCTCTGCATTATCAGTTCCTCTCCCTCTCTAGATTACACCAATTCTCTATTTTTTAGTAGCTTCATTTTGGAAACACCAACAGTGGCATTTTTATGAACACAGTACATTTCCGTACACACACATACGCACATCACACACACACACATACATACACACCTCACACACACACATACATACACACCTCTGTTTAAGACCTTGAAACCCAGAAAATTCTAAAAAAGTAGATCAGAGGTGTACTTCCTTTCAACAAATTCAAATTTTGGCCAAAAATATCTTTTTGTGAATACTTTGTAAATCTATACCCTCATCTACTGAAAATTATGCATAATGTTTCCAGTTGTGTTGAAATGCTTCAGTATAGGGTAGCATTTTTTCCTATTTTTAGTTAAGAACTGAATAGAACCCAATGCTGAGAAGGAGTGACAAATGAGATCCCTTCCTGAAGCAACTACGAGGGGAATATAAGGTCCACAATATAGCTCCTTTTTGAAATATGATTAACCATTGAATTACACTAATCTCTTTGTAAAACCCTGCATTATGGTAGCATGTGCAGTATTGGAAATTTAAGAAATATATGTAATTCTTCTATACACTTAGAGTTTTTAGTCCAGATGTCAAATGATAAATTATAAATGCTGAGTACTAATATTCTCCCTCCAAATTGTATTAGAAGTACTCTGCAGCATAGGAAATGGAAATTTTAATTCACTAGTCTACTTATAACTTCAAGTTAATCTTCTCATAAAATTGTCTGTCTTGGATGGGGAACATCACACACTGGGGCCTGTCGTGGGGTTGGGGGTCGGGGAAGGGATAGCATTAGATATACCTAATGTAAACGATGAGTTAATGGGTGCAGCACACCAACATGGCACATGTATACATATGTAACAAACCTGCACGTTGTGCACATGTACCCTAGAACTTAAAGTATAATAAAAATAAATAAATAAAAATAAATAAAATAAATAAAAATAAATAGTAAAAAATATTTACAATATCTTTATGCACAGGTAGTACATTTATAAAAACAAAATACCTACAAATAGAAAAAAATTGTCTCACAAAGTATATTTACACATCAATTTACTAAACTGAAATTAGAACGTTTGTAAGAATTGATATACCTATAAAAATATTGATTCTGTATAATTAGCTTTTTTATTATTGATAGCATTTTTTAAATTAGAAGAAAAAACAAGGTTTATTATATTATGAAAAGCCAGCAGAAACATGCAATTGTGAGATTATATCCTTAAATATTCACGGATGTCCTATTTCCATTTTATTTACCCCAGTTTCTTTTTTTTTTTTTTTTTTGAGACGGAAGTCTCACTCTGTCGCCCAGGCTGGAGTGCAGTGGCTCGATCTTGCCTCACTGCAAGCTCCACCTCCTGTATTTACCCCAGTTTCTTAACTTAGTAATCTTGAACTCAGCAAATATTTATATATGGTGGCCATGTATCATTTACAATACATAGTAAAAATCACTGATAACTTGAATGAAGCGTTGCAGGAAGTATCCTAAACAACACTAGGGGAAAAAAATGTATTGTTAATATATTGAAAATTACAAAAGAAAATCCATCCCTGTTATGCTAAAATAATGAAATTTGTTCTTTGTAATTTCCTAAAAGTAGATGGATAAAGTAATTTACAAGTTTTTGGTTAGTATATTATTTAACTTATTTTTTGTTTTTTTGTTTTTAATTTTTTTGAGACAGAGGGTCTTTCCATCACCAGGCTGGAGTGCAGCCTATTTATGATCTCAGCTCACTGCAACCTCTGCTTCCCGGGTTCAAACGATTCTCCTGCCTCAGCCTCCTGAGTAGCTGGGACTACAGGCATATGTCACCACACCCAGCTAATTTTTGTATTTTTAGTAGAGACAGGGTTTCACCATGTTGGCCAAGATGGTCTCTATCTCTTGACCTTGTGATCCGCCTGCCTCGGCCTCCCAGAGTGAACTTACTTTTTCAATGTGAAGCAATCTAACGTATAGAAAAGGGAAGCACATAATATTCTTTCCACTCACATTTTAGTGATGCCTTCTCATTTTCAGCAGAGCAATGCTTGGAATTTTATATGATTGGGCATTTGCACTTTATAGCAATAAACTGATCAGTTGGTGGGGTGCTGAGATAATATGTGCTAATATTTCATTTATACCATACTCAGGAAGAAAATTATTGGAGACATGTCAGCTTAAGTGTGAAATACATTCATGGTCAGAATACAGAAATCACAAGCACACATAAGGCATTTGGCATAAGCTTCCTGACCTAGCTTTGAAGTGTTACAACATAGATTATTTGCCTCCAATTCAAAATGTCTCTTCCCTTAAATTAGGGATATAAATGGAACCATATTTTTCAGTGCTTGAGAAAGCATCCTTTTAGAGCAATGGTATTGAATTAAGAAATTCTGGTTCAGAATACAGTGGAACTTTAGTGTTCCATGGAAAACCCTTCAACATTTCTTATTTATGTATGAACTCAAAATCAATCCTGTATATTCAGAGAAGACAGAAATAATGGCTGAGATCTTTTCCACCTCAGTTGGCTTGATTTTCTAGGCATAGATATACTATTGCTTAGGATCATAGAAAGAGCACTGGGGCAAGGGTCAGGAGAGCTGAATCGTAGTCCTTGATTTGACATAGGATGTGGGATTAGCCTCTATTTTCCTATCTGTAAGTACCTTTCCTTTCTTAGAGTTGTGACTATAAGGATTTTATTTTTATTTTTTTCAACAGAATTATATAAAGTTTTAATTTCTCATCTCCTCCTTCCACAAACATATAAAAACTAAACATTGTCCCTCAATGATCTTGTTAATGCCCTTTTCTTTTCATTAATTTTATGGCCAAATTACTGTTGTTCCTGGGGAAAAAAATAAATGACAAGAGCAAATCTCCATCATTTTCAAGCCCCATAGGTAAATAATGTTAGCAGTTTGGGATGGATCCTTTCAGAAATTTTCAGTGTACATGTATCTTCATCATATGGTGATGAAATTATTCTCTACAAACTCAATTTCTGCTCTTCTTTTTGTAATGCAATATTTATTGACCACATTTATATTAACACATTCTTTATAACATCTGCGTAATATTCCATGGAATGGTCATTTTCTAGTGTAGCTAATGAGTTTATATTAATGGACTTTTTTGCTATTATAAATAATACTGTAATAAGCATCCTCATATATATTCATCTAGATTGATTCTTAGTGTAAATTATTAGTGGTGCCATTGCCGGATGAAAGGAAGTGCGTGTTTTAATTTGCCAGATATTTGTAATGGCTCTTCAAATTTTGGACCTATTATAGTCTCACAGGTAGTGCTTTAGCATGTTTCTTTCCTTTATCTTTGCCAAAATTGAATGTTTTATAACTAAAATTTTTGTTACTATGATATTCTTATTGTTTCAATTATCATTTTTTAAACAGTTATGATTGAGGTTGGACATTTTTCACATGTATGTTATCAACATGCTTTTTCTGATTAACTCAATAATTTTTAGTAAGTTGTCTGTATGCTGTGATTTCATTTTTACCACCTACTCCACTTTGCAAATAAAAAAATAATGTATTGTCAATATGGATAATTTGGAAAATGTACAAAAGTTAGCAAAACAATTGAACAGGAAGCTGAAGAAGGAAGGAAAATGCTGCTATCTTGATAAAGTGAGTCAAAAAAAATTCTATTGGATTTGGTGACTCGCAGGGTGATCCAAAGCCTAGAATCTTACCACAGACCCAATCAATCACCAACTACCACCAATTTCTTCTTCTAATATCTCATATGATCTCTCTTCTCAGCCCTTTGTGCTCACCGTGGTATTTGATTTCTGATTATTCTTTCTCCAGATTAGCCCTACTTGCAACTTCCACATGCAGTCTTCCACAATGCTGCCAGAGCAACAGCTACAACTCTATAACTGAAGGCATCGCCCTCCTGGGCTCTCCATATTGTTTATCATCTTCGACAGATAAACTAGATGAGCTCTTTTTACAACACTCAGAGAATGCTTTGAATTCACATTTCTGCCATCTTACTCACCTATTTGAATGAGTTCCCTCCCCCCTTGTATCAAATATTTTCTCTGATAATAATAAATTGAGTTATTTGTAGTTCCTGAAGAATTTCGTGTTCTTATAACATTAAATTTTTTCCCACACTATTTGTTATAACTAGTTTACCTATTATTTCTGCCTTAAAAAAAAAAACTCTGAATTTCAGATCAGACATTACTTTAGGTGAAGACTTTCCAGTCTGACTTCCTTTACCTGAGATAGGTATTTATTATTTCCTCATCTCACAGGACTTTGCAAATCCCTCTATTATGGTAGATAGCATGTTAAAATTTAAATTGCTGGCTTGCATGTCTGTTTTTCGACTCAGTGTGAGTTCATTCGCAGTAGTGATCATGTCTTTGGTTCTTAACAAAAGTGGTTTTCTTTGGATTTTCCTGAAGCAGAACCTAAGAGAAGAATTCACATAAAAATAATTTATTAACAAAGGACTCCAGGATAGATAAATAAGGCAACTAGTGAAGTAGGGCAAGGAAGACAAGGAAGTCAGGCAAGAGTGTGATCACCATGCAAAGCCCAAGAACAGCCTTTAGCCTGATTCCACAGGGAAACTTCCGAGTGTAAACTAAGCTTCAGAGCTATTATAATCCAGACTATGAATCTGGGGCTTTTGTCAGTATCTTTCAAAAGCTTAGTGGTTAGTGGAAATCTCAAGGGGATATAAACTCCCAGGCACTTCACACCGTTTTTAAGCAAGCGCCAAGTAGCTCCAGTAGCTGAATGGCAGTTCTCCAAAGGAAAAAGAATCATATAGGCACTCAATAAATTTTGAATGGCTAACTGGTGGGACAAATGGATAAATGACAAATTATGCAACATGGGATTGCTTAAAAGACAACAGGGGGACATTGAAGACTTCTGATGAAGACAGTGGTACCCTCAAAATGTTAAATTGAGTAGATTAGTTTGCAAGCATTGAGTAGAATAGATTAATGGAAGGAAAGTCTAAATGCAGGAACAGTATTTAAAAGAAAATTGCCATGGTGATAAAGACCTGTTCTAGCATGGAAGCAGCCATATGCAAAGTAAGACATGCCTTGGATTCATATTGCAAATGAAAATTTAACCATTCTTGATGACCGTCGGCATTTGTGAAATAAAGGAAAAGACAAAGAGTAGGGGTTTTGTGCTCAAGTGACAATGGGATTGCTTACAGAAAAGGAAAATCTGAACACATGCGGAGTTGAGTTACTAGGATAGGCTAGGGGCAGAGATAATGTTAAAAATTCAACTCTAGATGTGATGAGAGTCAGTAGGGACAAGCACACATATATATAGCAGACATATTGGAAAAGTGGGACTTGATCTTGAAAGATATGACAGATTGGAAATATGGATGTGAGATTTAGCATTTAAGACAGGAGAGCTAAACATGGAATGGGGAGAGGGAACCTTTAAAACAGAGGTTATGGAACAAAGATATTGAAGAACAGGACTATGACAAATGTCATATGGTGATACAGAAAAAGAAGAGATAGGAAAAGGTAGAGGAGAAACAGCACTTAAATTCACACTGCATTCTTAACTTACTCTAATGACAATTTAAGCTGTTATAACTTTTCCAAAAAACAATTTGACAATAAATACCAAAAATATTTTAATATTTGGATATTTTATTCCAGTAATCCTACTTTAATCTCAATAATACTAAGAAATCAGCTAGAGATAATCATGTTAGCAACAGTATCAAAATAGTAGTCTAAATGTCGAGCAATAAGAGAATATTATTATAGAACCAAAGGGTAAAATCTTACATAATCATTACAGTCTATGATTTTAGACACTATTTAATGCATAAAATTATTTTATAAATATTGTTTGAAAAAATAGGCTATAAAATATATAAACCAACATTACTAAAATTTATTTTGTTTACGTTATGTTATGTACATATGTGTAGATATGGATAGATATGTACACAATCTCATTTAGTGTATATAATTTATACACTAAATATGAATGTTGACAATTGTTAATTATGATTGTCTTTTTTTTTTCAAATTTTTCCAATTGAGCATGTTAGTTTTTATGTTTTTTGTGTTTTTTGAGAGAGGGTCTCTGGCCGGGCGCGGTGGCTCACGCCTGTAATCCCAGCACTTTGGGAGGCCGAGATGGGCGGATCACGAGGTCAGGAGATCAAGACCATCCTGACTAACACGGTGAAACCCCGTCTCTACTAAAAATACAAAAATTAGCTGGGCACGGTGGCGGGCGCCTGTAGTCCCAGCCACACGGGAGGCTGAGGCAGGAGAACGGCGTGAACCCGGGAGGCGGAGCTTGCAGTGAGTGGAGATCGCGCCACCGCACTCCAGCCTGGGAGACAGAGCGAGACTCCGTCTCAAAAAAAAAATAAATAAAAAGTAAATAAAAAGTGAACTACCATATGATCCAGCAGTCTCACTTCTTGGTATATATGCAAAGGAAAATATCTCAGTACTTGAAGAGATATCTGCACACTCCCATGTTCACCGCAGTAATATTCATAATAGCCAAGATATGGAAACAGACTAAAGTATCTGCCAACAGATGAATGGATGAAGAAAATGTGGTATATACACAGTACAATATTAGCTATGAAACAGAGGAAATCTTACCACTTGTGACAACATGGGTGAACCTGGAGAATATTATGCTAAATGAAATAAGGTAGACACAGAAAGACAAATACTATATGGTCTCACTTATATGTGGAATCTAAAGACGTCGAATTCACAGAGGCAGAGAGTAGAATGGTGTTTGCCAGGGGCTAGGAAGTTGGGAAAATGAGGAGAAATTGGCCAAAGGATATAAACTTCCAGTTATAAGATTAATAGGTTCGAGTGATATAATGTACGCATGGTGACTATAGTTAATGACACTGTGTTGTATAGTTGAAATTTGCTGAGAGTAGATCTCAAGTGTTCTCACCACACACAAAAAACCAGTAACTATGTGAAGTGATGGGCATTTTAATTAGCTTGATTGTGGTAATCACTTCACAACACATAAACATATTAACTCATTATGTTGTATACCTTAAACATATACAACTTTTGTCAATTATATCTCAATAAAGCCGGAAAAAAATAGGAGCAAAACATATATCTCCTATAATTCAACCTTGATGCCTTGCTCCAGCTGTAATGCACTTGACCCCTTCCCAAGATCTATACTCCCAGCTCTCTGGGTTACATGTCTTTTCTGAAGTATTTCTTTCCCCCCCCCATCTCTATTTTCTTATGCTTTATGTCATTTTCCTGAAATGCCTATCTCTTCCTTCTTTGTTTGGATCACTGTTTGTCTGACAGTGTGTTCCACAAAAATCCTGAAACAACAGCAACAACAACAATAAAACCAAAATACCAGCTCTTAAAACTAGAAGATTTTTAAATATTGTATTATGCAGCAAAACTTGACACAACTTGAACTCATTTGGTGGCAAAACCTGATCTGGAAATATGGGAGGCAAAACGTGGTGCTGTCCAGTGCTGGAACAGGTGTGACTTTAAAACGGCATACATGTCACATTATCATTCTCAAATCCAAATAAATAGAACTCTAAATTTTGCAACATAGATGTCCCCAAATGCTCTGTGTAAGATTGAATATACACTTTGTATTGTGTCTTGCACTTCATAATGATTCATAAATATTGTCATGTAGAGTGCCAAGCCAAAATATGTGTGATGTAATGTACGCATGGTGACTATAGTTAATGACACTGTGTTGTCATGGTTTTATAAGGCTTTATAAGGCTCTGTCAATTTCAAACAACAGATAAAATACCTATCTCATGTATGGTACTGGAATCTAGCCGATATAATTATGAATACTGGGATATTTTTACGCCAAGAAGTTTCCAGTCTTCTCGTGACTAATGCCCACACAGATGATAAGAAAGACAGTGACAATCTGATGAGGGTTGTATGTAGAATAAAAGTGATAGGATTGGGATAAATGTATAATAAACAGAGAGTAAAGTTCTGTGATATTATAAATTAGAGTAGGTAGTTTTAGAGTTTTCAAAGTAAGAAAAGTAATACATTAAGGAACATATTTGCTTAGAGAAGTATGATTCATACCAGTGTGCAAAAAAACAGAAAAATAGAAAAGCAATTCAGATGATCTCAACTTTATTAGTTTTCTAGGAAACACTCAGTACATGATATAGACTGTAGTAACAGTCTGAAAAGTTAAAAGAATGTAACCTTAGAAATAAAAAATTGCAGAGTGCAGAATCCATTTCCTGTTTTCTGCAGACTTGTCTTGGAAAATTTGAAGTATTCATTGTGCAGAGCATGTGGTTACATTGAGGTTACCAATGTTGATGCTACTGAAAGAATGGCCTTTAAAATTGCCTCACAGCTTCACAGGACACAGAATACGCCTGTCTGTACTTCAGTTTTTGAATTTAAAAAAAAAAAAAAAAAAAAAAAAAAACCTTCTAGAAAACTAGTAGTTCTGACTAACGCTCTTCCGTGCCAGTTGTTTTTCTAATTTAGTCATAGTTATTGGTATTTTCCCTTTTGATTATATGCAATTTATCTTATCATTGCACCCTGGGATCTGGATTTGGAGTAAAACACACATGAATCCAGTGTTAGAGCAAACACTTAGAACGAAAAGACTTTGGAACTGAGAGCCAGGTTGAGGCCTTAGGTCAGATCATTAAAGGTTGCAGTTTTATTTCTGGAACAATGTTTGTACTTTTTATTTACTTAGTATGTCCACGAAATTAAATATGTCTTTTAATTTAAATAAATTTATCATACTTAACTTTAATATATCTTAAAGTAATCAACTGAGTTACTACTTCAAGCCATCATGTTTATTATTAGCCTGTGTCTCTGCCATCACCTGCAAAGTTCAGTTAAATGCTTACCATCTAATGACAGCAAGGAATATTCATGTAGATTTTTAAAATTTACTTAAAATTATGTCTTTTAAAATTACATCAAATTATTTCTTTTCTTTTTTTAATTATGTTTTGAAAATATCTGTGTAATATCAAAAAAAAAAACTTTTTTTTTTTTTTGAGACAGGGTCTCTCTCTGTCACCCAGGCTGGAATGCAGTGGTGAGAGCATAGCTCACTGCAGCCTTGAACACTTGAGCTCAAGCCATCATCTGTCCTCAGCCTTTATAATTTGGGATTACAAATGCATGCCACCAGGCATGGATACTTTTTGTTGTTGTTGTTTTGTTTTTGTAGAAACAGGGGTCTCACTATATTGCCTAGGCTGGTCTCAAACTCCTGGCCTGAAGTGATCCTCCCACTTTGGCCTGTTTTTGCTATTTTTGAAAGTTGACTGAACTTAGTTTAGTTAAATAATGAGCTAAATCAACCAAATGCTGTTCATAAATAGAGAGAAGTAGGCTAATTCATTTGAAAGAATAAAAAAGACTGTTTGTGAGTGGGTGGGTATATAAATAACTTGAAGGTAAATAACAGAAAATCTGTTTCCTTGAATGCAGCCCATTGTACCTGGCTCTCCGTTGTGTACCTGGACCCTGCCCTTCATCTTGGGCCTCCTACCTGGAGAAAACTGCACCGTGACGCCACTAACTTCCACTAGCTGAAATCTGCCTTTCCCTCCCCACTCGCTTTCCTTCCCATCTCTACCCCCAATTAAATCCCTAAACTTTGCTGATTAACCATTTAAACATCCTTTTAATCCATCCATTTTTTCACTTTCACTTTTTCACTGCTAACTCTCTCTATGAAGCCACCTCACCTTTTTCTCAGAATGTCAGCTATAATGGCCTAGCTGATCTCCCACTCATTCCAGGCTTGTATCTGCCCAAACTGCTCTCCACTCTACCCCGTGCTGTTAACTAAACAACAAATTTTATCCTGTTGTTTCCCAACTTCAAACTCCTCAATGACTTGCAAATGCCTTCAGCATATAGCTGAACATGATATGTCTCATTTTATTTCTGTAGCCTCATGTTTCCCTTTTCATTGTATATTTCATTGTACATTACAGTCATACTTCAAATTCCTTGAAGTCAGGGAAATTGTCTTATTCAATGTTATATTCCCAGAACCTAACACAGTGTTTGCTATGTAGCAGGTTTTCAAGATAATTTTTATTTTAAATTTCAGTTTGATGAGTTTAAATCAGATAAATATATGACTTTTTGGCATCCTGAGTCTATTTCTATTCTTGCATTTTAGAGTTTAAGTAAGCTTAGACTACTGTGAGAGTTACTTGAGAATATTATCCAGATCCTCTGGAGGTTGAAATACTGGTAATAGAAGCATCCGGTCCATTGTCAGTTCGAACTCAAACTGGCAGATAGAGATACTTGCTAATAAAGACCGACTCTTGATACTCCAAAAGTGGCAATCAGCTGGGCGCGGTGGCTCACACCTGTAATCCCAGCACTTTAGGAGGCCGAAGGAGAGTGGATCACCAGAGGTCTGGAGTTCGAGACCATCCTGGCCAACATGGTGAAACCCTGTCTCTACTAAAAATACAAAAATTAGCCAGGCATGGTGGTGCATGCCTGTAATCCCAGCTACTCGGGAGGCTGAGGCAAGAGAATAACTTGAACCCAGGAGGCAGAGGTTGCGGTGAGCCAAGATTGTGCCATTGCACTCCAGCCTAGGTGACAAGAGCGAGACTCCGTCTCAAAAAAAAAAAAAAAAAAAAGTGGCAATCAACTCTTCATTTCCAGAATTAATATTCCAAAAAATGTTTGCCGGTGGATGAGAACAGATCTGGTACTGTATTTTATTCTGTATATATTTCCTTGGACTGCTGTAACAAATGACCACAAACCTGATGACTTCAAAGAGCAGATACTCATTCTCTTGTGGTTCTGGAGTCGGAACATTTGAAATGAAGTTGTGAATAGGAATGGCTCCTTCTGAGGGCTCTGAGGGAAAATCTAACTCATGCTTCTTCCCTAGTTTTTAATGGTTGCCAGCAATCTTTGGTACTCTTGCCAGTGGCAACCTAACTCCAACCTGTCTCCATCTATACACGCATCTCTCCTGTGTGCCTGTGTCTGTCTCCAAATTTCCCTCTTATAAGAACGTCAGTCATACTGGATTTCAGATCTTTAGCAATGCAGTGTAAATTCATCTTAACTTTATTATATTTGAAAATGTTCTATTTTCAAATAAAGTCACATTCATAGAGCCCAGGTAGAAATGAATTTTGGGGGGATACATTCACTTCTACTTTTTTTTGGTGAATATAAGGTAAAAAGAGTATAAAAAATAAAAGTAGAAAACTATTTTTAACATGGGATGAGAATATTATTTTCAATGAATCATGTTTGCTAAACTATTTTAATAAAAAAAAGACAAAATCAAAAATTGTAATAAATGTTTAACAGCTAATTAAATACAGGATCCTGAATCACTGACTGACAGAAATATTCTCTCAAATTAGAAATACAGAAATGATCAAGTGTAATTTAATATATATTTTTCTGATATATGGTCATCCAATATCAGCACTAGGCAATCTCCTACATGTGCCTTTCCTTAAAAGTGATGGTAAATACTAATAAAATATGCCTTATCAAATGGAATTATTTTGTGTTCATGGAATTCAAACAATTTTTGAATAAGGACTTTATCTGGCAACTCAGGAAAACCATTTTTATTTCTTCATTTAGAAGAGGAAATGGAAATATTGAGTTACAAGAGAAGATGACTTTTTTAAAAAACCCATCTTTACATCATGAATATTAGAAGCTGTGACACTCCCCTATGATGAAGCACTTAAACATTTTAAGAGTATTCATTCACAATATTGAGATATCAATTTGCACTTTTTGGAAGGCAAAAGTTAAACAAAGTACAATCTTGGAATAATTTAAAATGAATAGCAGAAGTATTATGAATGGACTGAAACATTCAACAAATATCTATTTAGTACTGACTATGTGTGAGGCACTGTTCTGTTTGTCGGGGATAGTGCAGGAAACAGAGGGACAAAAATCAGGTTCTCTTGCAATTTACATTGCCCTAGTCATGCTGAATATTCTCCACCTGCTCCTCTGGCTCCACTTCTCATACTTCAGTGAGCTTTGAGCTCTGGCCACTGACTCCTAAGTACTGCTTCACTTTCTATAATCTGGCTTGGTGTTGGTTTGACCAACAAAAGACAAAGAGCAGATCAGAGGTTGGAGGAGAGATCAATCTGAGTGTGATTTCTCATGATCCTTCCCTGCTGAAGCATAGATTGGTAGTGCCTGATTTCTGTTACTTAAGGCCACATCTAATAGGTTCAAGTGTCTATTCCTTACCCTTGCTCCTTTAGACAATGGAAATAGCTTTAGTCCATCTAGCTTTTTACTAACTTGTGAAGTTCTTGAAAACTGCTTACGTATTTATAAATAGCCATTTTGTTAAATTCTCTTTAATTATCCCCTTTGAATATGCCTTCTGTTTCCTAAAGAACCTTACATGATGCATAGGGTTAGAAAGGAAATACAAATACATTAGATATTTGAAAAAAAGACATTTTAGCAGATGCTATCAGCAACCTATCCATATCTCCCTGGTTTCCACCATTCTTGGGTATGCTCCCTATTGACAACTCTTCAACTGAGCGCTCTCTTTGGCTGCTACAGTTTGCCAGGCTTAAAGATAAAGCAGATGGGGCATGTTAGAAACTAATGCATTCCTTCCACTTCCTTCCCCAAAGCAACCATCAACCAATAACTACCAGATAGTGTGGACCAAATTCTCAGCTTCTTGGAACCTTGGTTGGAACTACTCTGGGTCATATTCACCCAATCCTTCTGAGTTTCCTACTGAGCCTAGGCACCTGGTGCCCGCAGCAGTATGCTGCTTGATAACAAAACTTTATTGGCTTCCTGTCTTCCCTGCCATATTTTTCCACTCCAGTGTTGCTGATTCCTAGGATTACCTCCACAAATACACATTCTGTCTCACACACACTCATACACATGCCATACAAACACTACACACACACATTCTTGTGCAATCAATAGTAAGCTCTGGAAGGTTCTGAGGAGAGGAGACATGCACACTTTTTAGGCTTCAGTGGGCCCACTCTGGATATCGTGTGGACAGAGATTTGAAGGGTTGTGAGGGCAGCCACACTGAGACTCTTTAGGGAGGTTAGTTCATCTATAACACTCATAGACCATTGCAAGAATCTAGAGGAAAGATGATGAGGGATTATTACATCTTTGCCATGACGCTATGATGAGACTGCTTTTTAGATCATCTGATCAATATTTTAAAAAATACATTATGTATCAGTTTCTATACTAGAAGTTAGTAGGAAGGATACTGTCCTTATTTTAGACATAAGGAAATTGAGATTAGGAAAGTAAAGTAAAATATGCAAATTATCAGATACAGAGTCCAAATCTGCCCAGAGCTTTACCCTCTCCACCACATTGTCAGGAAGGCTGCCATACACTGGACTGAGTAGAGAGGTAAAGGCGGAAGACAGCCTGCAGTGAACTGACAGAGAAAACTACATAGGGAAGTAGAAATAATGACCATAGACAACACCTTCGGGAAATTTGGCAGAAAAAACATACGGGGTAACTGAAAGGCATGAGGTAGCTTTTTTGTTTCATTTAGTTTTGTTATTTTCCTCTTTAACCTGGAAGAAACTTATGCTTGTTTACATACCTAGCAAAAAGACACATTGGAGAAGACACTTGATATTACATTAATGAAAGGGAATAATGGATTAAGGCAGGCTTGGTAGCAAAAAGAAGTTAAAATATATCTAAGAAAAGTTAAATCATAAATAACTTATAAGTATCTACAAATACATGTTTATTATAAAATATTCAAATAAGAGAAGTGTACAGAAAAAAACGCCTATGCCCACATTCACCCCATTTTCTACAACCCTCAGTGTTATTGCTGTCTTTAAAGTAACCACACTTTAGTGTGTACCTCTTCAAATATTTGGGTGTATGCATATATGTTCAATTTTTAAATAAAGTGGGTCACAACAATGCAATGTTTTTGCAATTTGCTTTTTTTTACATAACGTATCTTTGGCTTTCTTCCATATCAGTACACGTGAATCTAATTATGTTCTTCTTATTAGTTTAATTATAGCATCAGCTGCATAATTATACTACTTTAATTATCAATCACATTTTAAATTTATTTTTAATAAGCTTTCAATTTTAAAATAGTTTTAGATTTACCAAAAAATTGCTAAGATAGTACAGAGACTTCTATACAGTCCACATCAAATTTCTCCTATTACTAACACTTTTCATTAATATGGTACACTTTTTACAATTAATAAATCAATATTGATATATTACTAACTAAAGCCCACACTTTAGTCAGAGTTCCTTAGTTTTTCTCTAGTATCCTCTTTCTGTTCCAGGATCCCAGCCACAATAATATATTCCATTTGGTTGTCATGTCTCTATGGGCTCCTCTTGGCTGTGACAGTTTTGCCCGTCTTCATGTTATTGATGACCGTGATAGTTCTGAGAAGTACTTGTTAGGTATTTTGTAGAATGACCCTCATTGGGATTTGACTGATGTTTCTCTCATGATTAGACTGAGGTTATGTGTTCTGGAGAAGACCACAGTGGAAAAGTGCCATTTTTATCACACCATTTCAATGACATATTATCAACAAGGCATATCGCCGTTAATTTTCACTTTGATTACTTGGCTGGGGTAGTGTTTGTCAAATTTCTCCACTGCAAAGTTACTCTATATTTTTTTTCAATTTTCATATGGTATATGGGTCAGGGTTCTCTTAGAGGGACACAACTAATATGATAGATATACATATATATAAAGGGGAGTTTATTAAGTATTAGCTGACATGATCACAAGGTCCCACAACAGACTGCGAGCTGAGGAGCAAGGAGAGTCAGTCTGAGTCCCCAAACTGAAGAACTTGGAGTCCAGTGTTCGAGGCCAGGAAGCGTCCAGCACGGGAGAAAGATGTAGGCTGGGATGCTACGCCCGTCTCTCCTTTCATGTTTCCCTGCCTGCTTTATATTCGCTGGCAGCTGATTAGATTGTGCCCACCAGATTAAGGGTGGGTCTGCCTTCCCTGGCCCACTGACTCAAATGCTAATCTCCTTTGGTAACACCCCACAGACACAGGTAGGAATCAGCACCCTGCATCCTTCAATTCAATCAAGTTGACACTCACTATTAACTCTCGCATATGGCAGTCTTTGGAAAGAGGTCCCTAGGCACAGCCCATAATTAAAAAACAAGGAGTTATGCCCCATCTCACTGAGGGCAGAGTATCCACATAGCTATTTGGACTTCTTCAGAATATTTATCTATTTTTCCCATTTATTTATTTATTTACACATCATTTATTGTTAGTATAAATTCATAGTTATTTATACTTTGAGTTATAATCCAATACTACTGTATTTTTTTCTGTTGCTCAAATTGCTATAGCTTTTGTTGAGAACTCCTTCAGTTGATTTCTTTGTCCCTGGCATATTCCCATCACTGAGCGTTTGGGGGTATTTTTGTTTGTTTTGCTTTGCTTTGCTTTAGCACTTCCTTACTTAAGTGCTCCCATCCTCCCCACCCTCGGAGAGCTTGTAATATTGTTAGATCCTTTTGTCACATTCTGCATTCTATCCAAGGATGCCCTTTACCTCTAAATAATTGTTTTCTTAATTCCTTTAATTTGTGTGTGTGTGTGTGTGTGTGTGCGTGTGTGTGACGGAGTTTCGCTCTTTTTGCCCAGGCTGGAGTGCAATTGCGCAATCTCGGCTCACTGCAAGCTCCGCCTCCCGGGTTCAAGCGAGTCTCCTGCCTCAACCTCCCAAGTAGCTGGGATTACAGGTGCCTGCCACCACGGCTGGCTAGTTTTTTGTATTTTTAGTATAGACAGGGTTTCACCATGTTGGCCAGGATGGTCTTGATCTCTTGACCTTGTGATCCGCCCACCTCAGCCTCCCAAAGTGCTGGGATTACAGGCATGAGCCACCACGCCCGGCCAATAATTGGCTTTTTTTAATTTGCATATACTAAGGAATACTTTTTATGTTTTATTTTTTTATTTTATTTATTTATTTATTTATTTATTTTTGAGACGGAGTCTCGCTCTGCTGCCCAGGCTGGAGTGCAGTGGCGCGATCTCGGCTCACTACAAGCTCCGCCTCCCGGGTTTAAGCCATTCTCCTGCCTCAGCCTCCCGAGTAGCTGGGACTACAGGCGCCTGCCATCACGCCCGGCTAGTTTTTTGTATTTTTAGTAGAGACGGGCTTTCACTGTGTGAGCCGGGATGGGATGGTCTCGATCTCCTGACCTCGTGATCCGCCCGCCTCGGCCTCCCAAAGTGCTGGGATTACAGGCGTGAGCCACCGCACCTGGCCTTTTTATGTTTTATAGTTCAATTGGTTTTGACAAATACATAGTATTATGTATCAAAAATTACAGTATCATATAGAACATTTTCTGCACGCTAAGCAATGCCCTGTGCTTCACCACTCTCACCCCACGTTGAAACTCTGGACACCACTGGTCTGTTAACTATCTCTATAATTTCGCCTTTTTCAAAATGTCATGTAAACTAAATAATGCAGTATGAAGCCATAGCCTTTTCAGCCTGGTTTATTTCTTTCTTTTTTCTTTTTTGAGATGGAGTCTCACCCTGTTGCCCAAGCTGGAGTGCAATGGCGCGATCTTGGCTCACTGCAACCTCCACTTCCCAGGTTCAAGCGATTCTTCTGCCCCGGCCTCCAGAGTAGCTGGGATTACAGGTACACACTACCACGCCCGGCTAATTTTTTGTATCTTTAGTAGAGATGGGGTTTCACCATGTTGGCCAGGCTGGTCTCGAACTCCTGACCTTGTGATCCACCAGAGTTGGCCTCCCAAAGTGCTGGGATGACAGGCTTGAGCGCCTGGCCCAGCCTGGTTTATTTCACTTAACAATATGTATTTTAAGACTTAGCCATGTGCTTACGTGGTTTGATAACTCCTTACTTTTTATTGTTGAATAATATTCCATTGCATCAAAGTATAATAGTGTGTTTATTTGCCTAATGAAGAATATTTTGGTTGATTCCAAATTTGGCTATTATGAATATAGCCACTATAAACATTTACCTGCAGGTTTTTGTGTTGTCATGTGTTTAAAAAACATTCAGTAAATACCCAGAAGCATGACTTCTGGGTCAAATGATAATGCTGTGTTTACTTTTGTTAGAAACTGCCAAGCTGGGTCTTCCAAAGTGACTATATCATTTTACATTACTATCAGCAATGAATGAAATTTCCTGTTGTTCCATATCATCAGCAATTGGTATTTTGGGTTTTTTGGATATTAGCCATTCTAATAAGTGCATATCTAGTTGTTTTAATTTTCAGTTCCTTAATGACAAATTATTAGAGTGTATTTTCATGTGCTTGTCATCTGTATATCATCTTGTGTAAGATGTCTGTTCAGATCTTTTGCCCACTTTTAAATTAGGATGTTTGTTATTTTAGGGTTGACTTTTAAGAAGTGTTTGTATATCCTGAATACCAGTCCTTTATCAGATTTTTGCTATGCAAACATTTTTTCCTGGTTTGTGGCTTGTGTTTCTGTTTTCTTAACTTGTCTTTTGCAGAGCAGGCACTTTTAGTTTTAATAAAGTCCAGCATCAAACTTTTCTTCCACAAATCGTGCTTTTGGTATTAAAGCTAAAAGCATAACCAAACCCATGTTCACATAGATTTTTCTCATGTATTTTATTCTAGAATTTTTATAGCTTTATATTTTACAGTTAGATCTGTGATCTCTTCTGAGTTGATTATTGTGACATGTATAAGGTTTGTTGCTAGGTTCTTTTTTTGCATACAGATATATAACTGCTTCAGCATCATTTGTTGAAAATATAATTCTTTCTCCGCTGTCTTTTCACCTTTTTCAAAGATAGCTGACTATATTTGTGTGTGCTACTTCTAGACTGTCTCTTCTCTTCCACTGATCTATGTATCTAATTTTAACCAATGCCATGCTGTCCTGATTACGGTAGCTTTATACTAAATATTAAAACCAGGTAGCATGAGTCTTCAAACGTTGTTTCTCTTCAGTATTATCTTGCCTATTTTAGGTCTTTTTTCTTTTCAACATAGGCTTTAGAATCAATTAGCTAAGAGCTATTAAATACAATTTTTATTTTTATTGCTATTTTGAATCTATATGTTCAGTTGACATCAAATAATATTGAGTCTTCCAATCCATGAATATGGAATATTTCTCCATTTATTTAGATCTTCTTTTAGTCTTTTATCACGTTTTGTAGGTTTCTACATATAGACTCTATATACAGTTATATATAAGTAATTCATTTTTTGGTGCTAATGAAAAAGTTTTTGGTGCTCTTGTGATTGTGTCATTCTTTTTTAAAATTCTGAAATGTTTGTTTATGGAATATAGAAAAGAAATTGATTTTATATGTTAACGTTGTATCCTATTGACCTTATTGATCTTGGTGGTATTTTTATTTTTTAACATTTCTTTGGAATTTTCTCCATGGCAAAACATGTCATTTACAAATGAAGACATTTTATTTCATTCCTTTCCAATCTATAAACATTTTCCTTCTTTTTCACATATTACATCAGCTATTTCTTCCAGTAAAATGTTGAATAGGAGTTATAAGAGAAGGCATCCTGGCCTTGTTTCTAAACCTAGCAAACACACTTCCAGTTCCTCACCATTAAGTATAATGCAGGATTTTTTGTAGACGTTGTTTATCAAATCAGTTGCTTTTTAAGATGACATAATGCCTAAGAAGCTATGAATTCAGATGATGGATATTATTTGTAGATATTTTAATTCCAGTTAATTATTCTAAAATCATTCCTGTTATCCTTTGCCTTAATTTAGAAGTTATGGTTTTAGTAAAAATAGACCTTGGTTTACTTATATGTGGAAATATTAGCAAAAACAAACAAAACAACCATTGAACTGAAGGTTGAAAAAAATAAAAGTAAAACTGGCAACAAACTAGTGGTATCAACTTTGGAAAAGAAGCATCAGGAAAAGTGAAGGAGGCTGAGATGAGATAACCCTTAGGTAGTTGATGAACATTGATGGAAATTACTTGTTGATTGGAATTACTCTAATTTGCTATAACCACAGTTGAGCTAGAGGGAGTCAATATCAGTAAATCATAAAATTAGAAATGGTCTAAATATCGAAAGAAATATTACATGCATACAAAAATATCTCTAAACATATATATTACTCTCAGTAAAGCAACATATCAACAAAACAATCAGGGAAGTAATCTGGAAAAGTTTCTGGAAATTAAAGGAAGGTAAATAAAAATTCACCAAAAGACAATTCTCAAAAGAAGATATTTACACAGCCAAAAAATACATGAAAAAAAGCTCAACATCATTGATCATTAGAGAAATGCAAATCCAAACCACAGTGAGATACTATCTCACGCCAGTCAGAATTGCAATTATTAAAAAGTCAAGAAACAATAGATGCCAGTGAGGTTGTGGAGAAATAGGAACGCTTTTACAGTGTTGGTGGGGAATGTAAATTAGTTCAACCATTGTGGAAGACAGTATGGCGATTCCTCAAGGATCTGGAACCAGAAATACCATTTGACCCAGCAATCCCATTACTGCATATATACCCAAAGGAATATAAATCATTCTGCTATAAAGACACATGCACACATATGTTTATTGCAGCACTATTTACAATAGCAAAGACATGGAATCAACCCAAATGCCCATCAGTGATAGACTGGATAAAGAAAATGTGGTACATTTATACCGTGGAATACTATGAAGCCATAAAAAGGAATAAGATCATGTCGTTTGCAGGGTTATGGATGAAGCTGGAAGCCATCATCCTCAGCAAACTAACACAGGAACAGAAAACCAGACACTGCATGTTCTCACTCATAAATGGGAGTTGAACAATAAGAACACATGGACACAGGGAGGGGAACAACACACACCAAGGCAAGGGGAGGAAACTTAGAGGATGGGTTAATAGATGCAGCAAACCACCGTGGCACACGTATACCTATGTAACAAACCTCCACGTTCTGCACATGTATCCCAGAACTTAAAGTAAAAAAAATTTTTTTTTTTGAGATGGAGTCTCGCTCTGTCGCCCAGAGTGGAGTGCAATGGCCGGATCTCAGCTCACTGCAAGCTCTGCCTCCCGGGTTTATGCCATTCTCCTGCCTCAGCCTCCCAAGTAGCTGGGACTACAGGCGCCCGCCACCTCGCGCGGCTAGTTTTTTGTAATTTTTTAGTAGAGACGGGGTTTCACCGTGTTAGCCAGGATGGTCTTGATCTCCTGACCCAGCCCGATCCCAGCCACTCGGCCTCCCAAAGTGCTGGGATTACAGGCTTGAGCCACCGCGCCCGGCCAGTAAAATTTTTTTTTAAATTTAAAAAAGGAAACCCTAAAAGAAAAATTTCACTGTACACCACCAATTATTATTCATACAAGAGGTATGCTGTCTTTTTTTTTTTTACGTCCATTAATGGGCCAACAAAATCTCCGCAGACTTTATAAATGTATGCAAATTTTAATTTATCGGGTTTATTTTTCCCAGAAGGTCGTAAACTATTCAAGCATGAGCTCTACTATTATGTGGTTTTTCAAGAATGTCTGGCCTGTATATGCACTGTATTTCCAGCATAGAACCTAATACTGATTTACAAGTGATGCTTTAGTACTAGTATTCATAACACAATTATTAAAATATTAAATTTGAACTAAAATTGGTAACATGTCTAAGTGAGATTTTCATTTGCAGGCCATTTGCTCCAAAAATCAATGGAAACAGAGACATTTCTGAGAGCAGAATCCTATAGTGGGTGAAGAGAATTTCCTTATATAATTATATTTATAAGGTATCAAATGGAAAATGAGTCCTTTTGCTGTTTCATTTGTTTTCCTGAAAGTCTACGGCATTGACTTCAAAATGCTATAGGCTTTGAAAAATTCCAAACCCTACATGATCAGCATTCCTACCTGACATATAAACAATAATAACACTGAAGAATTAGATATATTGTATACTCAATGAAAAAGGAAAAATAACAGACTTAAGTAAAATCAATGATACTATGCTACATTGAAAGTAAAATCTTACTGGTGAACTTATGATGAAAACCAGCAACAAAAAACCCTCAAATCAACATTGCATTTTCATACTTAAAGCTATGCATGTTTTTCTAAATACGACTAATCCATCAATTGTGAATATTTTTGAGGTATAAAATGAGTACAAGGGACATGCCTAGCCTAGCATTTTTAAATTATTCAAAGTATTGCCAATAATTAAAGACAATAATCATAAACTAAAGTCATAGCTATTTACCGATAGGGAGAATAATGAATTCAATTATTTCTGTCTTACTTTACTGACAAGGAGAGAGATGTCAATGAAGCCAAGTTTGTTTTACAAGATTACAGGCAGGTGGTTGCTTAGCCAGGAGGATAATCTAAATTTCTTGATTCATATCAAGGATTGTTTGCTTTTTTCTCTTCTACAAAGTTTATTTCAAAGACATTTTGTTATACCTTGTAATTCTACTTGGAACTGAGTCCATTTAACAGAAAAGTGAATTATACTTATCATGGCTTTAAAATAAACAATGAGTGTCATACCATTGGCAGCTTATACAGTGTGATTTGAAACTCAATGCCAATTTTAAAACACAAGTTAATAGACAATCAAAAATTACCAAGGATTTCAGTGGAGACATACAAATAGAGTTTTGTGTTAAATAAACATAAGGCAATGTGAATAACAAAAGCATCATTTACCACAATGGACAGATTTATTATTGGCAAGAATCAAATTATTGAAGAGAACTTACAGGAGAAACCTATAGCTCTCTGAATTTCCTATAAAACTCCACAGCAACTAAACAAAAACTGATGGAAGAATTTAAGTTGAACTTGGATTAAATTTTTACATGTATCCTAATGTCAGCAACAAGATGATGGAAATAAATGTTTGTGGTTTTCAGTGTTCTTATTAATTTAGAAATATGCCATTGTCTGCTTTGGATTAGCAAGGAAATAGAGTGCATTTTCTGGATATCGTTGTAATATATCAACATTCAGCAAAAGCTCCAGCTTTAAAGACCACTATTACACACGAAGGCAGAAGGAAGCCTGTTGCATACTGAATGTTCTAGCTGGTAATTATACACACTTAAATCCTCTTGACTGATGAATAACCACCGTCTCCATGAGAGGGCACTCCTACTGGAAGCTCACATGTAACAGTGTCACAGGAAACTTGCGCCTAATGAGCAATTCAGAGCCACTCACTCAGTTAACTCTGTTGTGAAAAAAATGATCACATATGTAACAAACCTGCACGTTGTGCACATGTACCCTAGAACATAAAGTATAATTTTAAAAAATGATATGCCCCAGTTTGATCCTCCCTTCATCCAACAAAACTTAGTACTAAATAGCATGATTTTAACAGAGATTAACGTTTTAATCTATATAGAGAATAATTAGCAAAACAACAACTTGAGTTTTGTTCTATTAAATATATTAAAGGCTGAATATAACTTTCCTAACGTCTGAAATAAATCTGGAAACAACAAACCTAGACATCCACTTAGTTTGTAACTTAAGTAAAATGAGTTTAATTAGAAATTAAATAGTTGGACAAATCCAAATAGGGCAAAAACATTGAAATAACTAATTAATTTGGAAATATTTGATAGCAGAGGGAATGGTGAGCACCACTTCAATCCAGGAATTAGTAGGAGGCTTTGACTTCTTATGGATAAATGGGAGCATAAAATATGCCTTAATATTGAACATCAGCAATTAAATCTCTGACATTTTTATAAAATGATTAGTATGAAAGTTACTGACCATAACTAGCGATGGGATCTGAAATAACCCGAAGAATAGATACATTTCATGAAGACGGCAAAACATGCCCATTGAACAATACTGAGAATTAAGAGCTTTGGTCGGGCGCGGTGGTTCAAGCCTGATGCTGTGAACTCGAACTGGCGCGA
>NC_044982.1:152545586-152590497 GCF_008728515.1 Papio anubis
AGTGCTGGCTGCATTGCTAAACTGCTTCCTGAACCCGTGCCGGCTTTCACCTCTAGGGCTGGAAGGAGCCGTGAGGCTCAGCCCCGCTGCGGAGGCTCTGAGCAGAGGCAGGATTTTTCCTTTTTTTTTTTTTTTTTGAGACCGAGTTTCACTCTTGTTGCCTAGGCTGGAGTGCAATGACACAATCTTGGCTCACCACAACCTCTGCCTCTCAGGTTCACGGGATTCTCCTGCCTCAGCCTCCCGAGTAGCTGAGATTACAGGCACAGCCACCACCCAGGCTTTTTAGTTTTTAGTAGAGATGGGGTTTCTCCATGTTGGTCAGGCTGGTCTTGAACTCCTGACCTCAGGTGATCCGCCCGCCTCGGCCTCCCAAAGTGCTGGGATTACAGGCATGAGCCACCGTGCCCGGCCAGAGTAGAGGCAGTTTATAATACATTCCAGCCTAATTTTCAGGAAGGCATTTCTCTGCAACAGATAACTACAGATTATCTTTTCCCGCTAAGGTCCTTCCCACCTTACCCTCCCATCCTCCATCCTCCACATCCCCTTCCCCTCATAAGCTCAAGCATGGCAAAATCCTAGAACAGGCTCCAGTTGCCTGAAAGAGACAGATGAACTTGGGCATTCCCCCTTGAAACCTCTCAGTGCCAGTCCTAAGACACATACCTCTGATCCCCTCTCACACCACAAAAACACACGCTGACGTGCCCCCTGTTCAAGAGAATCAAGTTACTAATTGCCATCCATTCTCTATACTCAGCATGTGTCCTCGGAGACACCTTGATCTGCCCTTAAGGAGGTCCTCTTCCTTCCTGGGCCCCTAGTCTTAATGGTACAATCTCCTTCTCTAGCCTCCCCAAGTGGGATACCTTTGATGGGGTGTAGCACCTCACATTCCTTTAGGTCAGCCCAAAGAGCTTGTCTCAAAGGATACGAGCAGGTACCAGAAATCCTCCTCACCACCTAAAGACTTACCTCCATCTGAAGCCATCCTCTCAGCTTTGGGCACTAACCGTGGCTGTCTGGAAGCCTCCAGAATGAGGCAGTCAGGTCCAGGACCCAGAGTAACCTGGCTCCAAGTAGGTGCACAGGGATCCAAGGAAGGGAAGGTAAAGATCAGATCAAACAGAACTAGAATATGGAACTCAAGGCAGTCTGCTGTGGGGGAGGGGAGAGGGAAAAGTGGGGTGAGGGTGGGGAGAGCTAGTCCATGAAGGGTTCTAGTAACTACGCAAAAACCAGGAATTCCCTTCAAACTACAGTTTGGCAACACAACTGATGTTCGCCCTTTAGGGCTATTTGTAAATTCTCTTTCAGATTCCCAACACATTACAGTTTTGCGTTTGGTTCCCTATACTTCAATTCTTCACCAACATATCTCATTTTGTGTCCTTCCATCCCAGCCAGTTCTGTAACTGACTTCCTATTAACAGCAGGTTGATGGTAGACCCCTGAGTTAATCCAATGATGGCTATATTTTCCGAACTAAATTCAGACCACATTGGTCTGTATACTTAAGGATCAAGAGAACTAAAGTCTAAAATTAGAATTGTCAGATGATCCAAGGTGCTCGATTGCTGTGTGCACATCATTTCCTTGGAAAGCTGTCCAATCTACTAGCATGGGCTCTGTACTCCACAGAAGCCTTACCCTTTGCTGAAAAGCCTCACTAAATAAAAAAGCTGCCATGCAGTTTAAAACCTCAAGAGTAGAAAGTCCTTCGTTTTGTTAAATTATTTTGGTTTAAATTTTAAAAATAAAATGTATCTGCTAAGATTCCTGGTGACTATTTCAGGCCAGTAATTCCCAGACCATCCTCTACAGCCACAGCTTCATCCAAACGTGGATTTCCCCCAAAAGACCTTCCCTGGGGTTCATGGCATCTTTCTTGCTTTCTCTGAGATATCTTTTCTCTTTTCTAAAGACTCTTTCATTAATAAGACCTGAAGGCTGAAATCATCCTTTTCCTTTCTAACAAAATTAACTACTTAGATATACTTTTTTTTTTTTTTTTGAGACAGAGTCTTGCTTTGTCACCCAGGTTGGAGTGCAGTGGCATGATCTCCGCTCACTGCAAGCTCTGCCTCCCAGGTTCACACCATTCTCCTGCCTCAGCCTCCCGAGTAGCTGGGACTACAGGCGCCCGCCACCACACCCGGCTAATTTTTCTATTTTTAGTAGAGACGGGATTTCACTGTGTTAGCCAGGATGGTCTCCATCTCCTGACCTCATGATCCGCCCACCTCGGCCTCCCAAAGTGCTGGGATTAGAGGTATGAGCCACCGCGCCCGGCCTTTAAAAAATTTTTAACAGGTAATACATTAGCAAGGTTCAAAAATCAAACTACAAAATAAAATACATAGCAATAAGTCTGCCTCCCACCCCTTACCCCTTTCTCCTGTAACTAGGTTCTCTATCCCAGAGGAAACCAGTATCATCTGTTTCTTGTGAATACTTGCAGAGATTTTTTATGCAACTACAAGTAAATACAAACCATATCTTTTTTTTTTTTTTTGGGACAGGGTCTCTTGCTCTGTCACCCAAGCTGGAGACCAGTGGCGTGATCTCAGCTCACTGCAACCTCCGCCTCCCGGGTTCAAGTGATTCTCCTGCCTCAGCCTCCCGAGTAGCTGGGACTACAGGTGACCGCCAGCACGTCCCGCTAATTTTTGTATTTTTATTAGTAAAGACGGGGTTTCACCATATTGGCCAGGCTGGTCTTGAACTCCTGACCTTGTGATCCACCTGTCTCGGCCTCTCAAAGTGCTGGGATTACAGTCCTGAGCTACCGCACCCGGTCACAAACCATATTCTTTTTTTCAGACGGAGTGCCACTCTGTCACCCAGGCTGGTGTGCAGTGGCGCTATCTCAGCTCACTGCAACCTCTGCCTCCCAGGCTCAAGTGATTATCCTGCCTCAGCCTCTGAAGTGGCTGGGACTACAGGCGCCCACCACCACACTCGGCTAATTTTTTCTGTATTTTTAGTAGAGACGGGGGTTTCGCCAGTTTGGCCAGGCTGGTCTCGAACTCTTGACCTTGTGATCCGCCCGCCTCAGCCTCCCAAAGTGTTGGGATTACAGGCGTGAGCCACCGCGCCCGGCCAAACCATATTCTTAAAAAAAAAAAAACCTTGCAGGTTTTTCTGGTTACACAACATATATGCCAACGCTTTTGTCATTATAAATAAGGCGTAATGATGATCTTTGCAATGATATTTTGGTTCTCATTTTCATTTCTTTAAACGAATAAGGAGAACTTCTATATTCTTTAAAAAATTGTAAAATCTCCTAGAAGGTGCACTTTATTACGCTATTATTAGCTACTCACCACTATAAGAAAGAGCGCTGAATTTGCGGTAGGGACCTAAGTTTAAATCTTGGTTCGACCGCTGAAACATACTTCACCAGTTTCATAAAATAACTTTACGCTATTTTCGCTTTACGGAATATTGATACTCAACATGCATTCTTTACCGCCAACGCTTTGAAATGGAGCAGGGAAACTGGATATTAAAGAGGGGAGGGAAGAAAACCTCTTCCTTCTTCCCTAGGGCAAAGGGGCTCTGAATCCTGGAGCCCTTGTTTCTTCAGGCACTGGAAACTCACTGCTCCTGAAATGGGTGTGTATCTTGAGATAAAGACAAGCTTCTATACGTCAATGTTCTATCCACATCCATCCCTACCCCCCTCTAGCGCCGTGTACCTAGCACACAGTAGGCACACTCCACGTGTTTCAGCCTGCAAAGTTGCAAGTGTGGCCCCCCAAGCCAAGCCCTGCCCTCGTGCGCCCCCTTCTGGCTAGCTGAAAATAAGGCAAAAATTGACTACATTTGCCGACGTGCCAGGAGAGAGACTTCCGGCTATGCAGGAAGGAAATTGACAAACACGTGACGCGGTCTGGCGGACCCCTGCAGACGGAGCGGCGGAGCGAATTGGGACCTCTGGCTTACGAGCAGTCATGTTTCTCCAGTATTACCTCAACGAGGAGGGAGATCGGGTCTATACGCTGAAGGTGAGGAGAGAAAACAGGTTGTAAATAGGCATGGCGAGAAATGTAGATGGGAGGAGTGGGTGAGGCCATACACGGAGTTACCTAGCTGGGTGCAGGGAACCAGAAAGTCCAGAACCGAGGTGGGGGAGAACCGGGAGCGCGCGACGAATTTTTTAATTAAAAAAAAAAAAATTGGCCGGGCGCAGTGGCTCACGCCTGTAATCCTAGCACTTTGGGAGGCCGAGGCGTGTGGATTACCTTAGCTCAGGAGTTAGAGACTATTCTGGGCAACACGGTGAAACTACGTTTCTACTAAAATACAAAAAATTAGCCGGGCGTGGCGGCGTGCGCCTGTTTTCCCAGCTACCTGGGAGGCTGAGACAGGAGAATCGCTTAAACCCGGGAGGCGGAGCTTGCAGTAAACCCGGATAGCGCCATTGCACTCACTTTTCTTTCTTTTCTTTTTTTTTTTAAGACAGGGACTCGCTTTGTTGCCTAGGCTGTAGTGCCTCGGCTCACTGCAACCTCCGCCTCCTGGGCTCAAACAATCTTCCTGCCTCAGCCTCCCGGGTAGCTGGGACTACAGGCGTGCGCCACCACACCTGGCTAAGTTTTGGTTTAGGGTTTTTTTGTTTGGTTGGTTGGTTTTGTTTGTTTGTTGTAGAGACGAGGTTTCGCCATATTGCCCAGGCTGGTCTCAAACTTCTGACCTCAAGCCATCCTCCTGCCTCGGCCTCCCAAAGTGCTGGGATTACAGGCGTGAGCCACCGCGCCCAGCCTTTTTAAGTTTTGTATTTCTCTATTTATTTGTACAACTTTTTGAGCTGATCATTGCATCTTCTGTTTTCATGTTTGCCCTTTTTCGCGCTGTCCCCACCCCATTTCATCACTCCTGTACTGACATACATTCTCTATTCCTGGAGCAGAAATTTGACCCGATGGGACAACAGACCTGCTCAGCCCATCCTGCTCGGTTCTCCCCAGATGACAAATACTCTCGACACCGAATTACCATCAAGAAACGCTTCAAGGTGCTCATGACCCAGCAACCGCGCCCTGTCCTCTGAAGGTCCCTTAAACTGATGTCTCTTCTGCGGCCTGTTACCCCTCGGAGACTCCGTAACCAAACTCCTCAGTCTGTGAGCCCTGATGCCTTTTTGCCAGCCATACTCTGTGGCATCCAGTCTCATCCTGGTGATTGAGCATGCTTGTGTGAGGCAGTCATGGTGGCATCACCCATAAAGGGAACACGTTTGACTTTTTTTTTCGTATTTTAAGTTACTACAAGATTATTAAAGATAAAATGATTTGAAAAGCTCTTATTTTGTGTTGTTGGAGGAAAGGATTGGTAGTATTGTTTTAAAGGGAGGGAGATGATGGACGAGAGTACCCCAGAGAGTTGCAACAATACCACTTGGAAGAAAAACTTCAGTCCTGTAGCAAGAGTGGTCATGTGCTGTTAGTGGTAGGAGGGTATTGGGGAAGAAAGATTAAGACTTTCACAGCTGTCAGCATTCACTGAAAAATACCCCTGTTGTCACGTAATTTCTCATCCCTTGAAATAACATTTTGATTAAAAATGGAAGAGTACTTGAAACAGTAATAGGTATATTATAGAGAGAAGGCAGTGAATTGAAAGAAGACCAATATTTCCTTTTTGTATAACTTTGAGAAAGTTACTTAACCTGTTTAGTCTGATTTTTCTCCTTATTAACTTATCTTTGAACTCATTGATTTAGTGGTGGGCTTTTTTTTTTTTTTAAGACAGAGTCTCACTCTGTTGTCCAGGCTGGAGTGCAGTGGTGGCTGACTACAACCTCCGTCTCCCAGGTTCAAGCAATTCTCCTGCCTCAGCCTCCCAAAGTGCTGGGATTACAGGCATGAGCCACCTTGGCTGGCCTAGTGCTATGGATTTTAAAATTGTTTTGTGGAGTCTGTATTTTAATTCTGCAATCTTTATTTTCTGTGATATCAAAAATTCTAGATTCCAGAAACAGATATAACTTAAATTAGCACAGACAGATGTGATTTATGAAGACATGCCCTGGAAAGACTGTTTTGGTTTTTTTTTTTTTTTGAGTCAGGGTCTCACTCCTGTGGTCCAGGCAGGAGTGCAGTGACGTGATCACGACTCATTGCAGCCTCTATCTCCCTGGCTCAAGCAATCCACTCCATTTTTTAATTTTTTATAGAGGCGAGGTCTCACTATGTTGCCCAAGCTGGTGTTGCGTTCCTGGGCTCAAGCTGTCCTCCTGCCTTGGCCTCCCAAAGTGCTAGGATTACAGGTGTGAGCCACAGTGCCCGGCCAGACTTTGTCTTGGATCTTGTTATTTGACCATCCCAGCAGAAAAGTTCAGGATACTTGTGGATTGCTGAAAAGAAAAAAAAATCTCTCCACTGGGGTCATAATTAATAGAAGACAGATTATTTTCAAATAAATTACTGAAGCATACAGGAATGATGAAATGAGATACTTGTTTCCTGTTAAGCAATTTTATTTCTTAGCCTGTTCACTTACTTGCAGGGTTCTTAACGTTGGATCTGAAGGATTTTAAAGAGTTAACAGAAATTCTGAAATGGGATACTTGTTTCCTGTCAAGCAATTTTATTGTTTAGCTTGTTCACTTACAGAATTGGGTAAAACATTGGATCTGAAAGATTTTTAAAAGTTATCTTATCCAATTAAGGGGATAATGATTGGAGAAATGTTTAAGCACCAAAGTCGGTAAGTGGATTTTGCTTACCAGTTTTTTAATGTTGGCTGCAGTTCTGCCTGTATCTTACAAAAAAGACAAAAAAAAAAAAAAGAATTAGCATTGCTCCATGCTACCACCTGTGTAGACTGAAAAGCTTTAACCTGGAAATATTCCTAATATAGAGGAGAAAAAGCAAACTGGCATGAATATATACCAAGGACTTTTTCCATAAGAGATCCCCTGAGGAATGAGCCTTCATTTTGCACCAGAGGCTGTGTCTCCCTGAGGAAATAAAAAAGAGATCCCTGGGGTATTAACGTCTGAGACATAAATTTATAGGGCTTGATTAGTGCTCAGAAACAAAAGTCTTAACAGGGATAGTATATTGGAATTAGGTGGTATACATAAGTAAATGCAGGGCCGGGCGCGGTGGCTCAAGCCTGTAATCCCAGCACTTTGGGAGGCCGAGGCGGGCGGATCACGAGGTCATCAGAGATCGGTGACCATCCTGCTAACATGGTGAAACCCCGCCTCTACTAAAATAATACAAAACTAGCCGGGCGCGGGTGGCGGGCTTCTGTAGTCCCAGCTACTGGAGGCTGAGGCAGGAGAATGGCCTTGAACCTGGGAGGCGGAGCTTGCAGTGAGCCGAGATCAGCCACTGCACTCCAGCCTGGGTGACACAGCCAGACTGGCCTCAAAAAAAAATAAAAAAAAAAAAAATAAGTAAATGCAGATACACTGGTAGGAAATTGGGTTTCATAAAAATTCTGTGTTTGTTTCTTTATAAAGAAAGTTTGAAGTTTGAATGAACAGCAGGCCTGCCTGAGGAAAAAACTGATCCTGCAGAGAATGGATGAAAGCTGTGGGCCTGAATCAAGAAACCCAGACTTTATAAAATAGAGTCAAGCTTTAGGAGGTTTACACTTGACATTCGAAGTTTTCATTTTGTTACCAGGATCTTTTTAACTTTTTTAATCCTTTATTCCTTGAAAGGATTTGGACTGTGTGTCATTTGATAAAAGAGAACTTACTGGAATACAGTTCCCATCGCTAGGAGTGCTGCTTACACATAACCACTTGTGAGGCGCAAAGACCCCAGGCAAAGCCAGCGGCCGGTTTCTGGGCCCAGGAGATTGTTAAATTTAGAGGTCTTGATCACACCTATAGGAAATAGCTTTTCAAACGAAACATCGATGAGTCAAAATTTATGGAACACCTCCATGCATACATTAAATAAACACTAAGAAAAAATATTCTAGCGACACTAAATGTAGTGGTGAAAACATGGAATGGATTTGAGAAAATACCTCAATGTCTTCTCCAGGTATAAAAAATGTATTATTCAATGGAATTTTCAGTCCGACTAGAAAGTGGACATAGCATTTACTAAAGGACAAGAACAAGAAAAAAAATTAAAGTAGGACAAGTGTGTTTAAGATACTTTAATTTACAGTTTTATTTTTGTTTGTTTATTTTTTTGAGAGGAAGTTTTGCTCTTGTTCCCAGTGCAGGGTGGCCTCTGCTCACTGCAACTCTTTCACTTCCCGAAGTTCAAGCCGCATTCTCCTGCCTCATCCTAAGGAGTAGCTGGGATTACAGGCACACGCCAGCACGCCCGGCTAATTTTTGTATTTTTGGTAGAGACAGAGTTTCGCCGTGTTGGCCAGGCTGGTCTGGAACTCCTGACCTCAGGTGATACTCGCGCCTCAGCCTCCCAAAGTGCTAGGATTACAGTCGCGAACCACTGCGCCCGGCCTACTTTTATAGTTTTATTTAATTTTTTTTAACATAAAAATGCTTTATTTTAGACCTCTAAGTAAAAATTACAATGAGGGTTATTCCCAGGTATAGGAGCGGTGTTTCTGGTTTATAAAGAAATCATGAATGATGTTTTCAGAGACACTCGTGAAAAAGAAATGGCTCCTCGGGTTCTGAGGGTGAGGAGGAGCGCCCCCCCCTCAGATGCAGAGTGAGTGTGCAGCACAGCCGGACCAAGGAAAAGGATTTTACCCCCTTCACGCGGGTCGGGCCGCGCCCTGGACTACAGCTCCCGTCGTGCCCCTGGCCACTCGCATTCGGCCCCGCCCCGCCGGCCGTGTCCCGCGGCGAGCGCAGGCGTGCTGCACTCTGTCACCGCGGGCTGCGGAGGCTGGCGGGCTTTCTGGCACCCGCGCGGGACGGTTCCACCTTCTGGATCAAAAACCCCCGGGCTTCTCTTCGCAAGGTTCACCTCGAATGAGGAAGAAGCGGGGAGGGAAGGGAAGGGCTGCGGCGGCGCGGGCGCAGCCCGTCGGGCCCGGGGCTGGGGAAGGCCAGGTCACGTAACTGCTGCTCTGGCGTCGGGCCGGGGAGGGGGCGCCAGTCCGTGCAGCGCGAACCTTGCGCGCGCCGCGGCTCCGAAACAGTTACCGGCTAGTAAACAACAGCTGCGCGCGCATCCGCATCAGCTGGCGCCGGGATACCGCACCTGCGACCTCCTTCTCCCTCAGCCCGCTGCTCAGGCCAGCTTGCGGGGCCGTCTCCTCTGCTGGGACCCGAAGGAAGAACGGCTAGGGGGTGACCTGCGCCGGGCCGGGGGTTGGGGAGAACGCGCCTCCGGCAAAGGGGGTGGCCCGTCCTGTCACACGCAGGAGAAACCTAGCGAGCGGACCGTAGCTCAGTGGACTAGCTACGACTTGCCACGACTCTGAGCTGCAGTCCGAGGTGTCTTGATCCGCTAACCTCCTCCCAGACCCCGAGGACATTTCTGCTAGGAGAAGAGCGGGCGCGCCACCGCCACCGACCTCTCGGAGACAGGAACTGCCTGCCCCCTGCATCCCACTCTGCCTCGCCCCTTTCTCTCTAGTAGTGTGTGGGTTATTCTTCCCGGCCATGCATGCGCACCTTTCCCACCAGACCCAAGTGGATTGTCGACATCAAAAACACCGGGTGGCTTTGCATACACCTCCCCTCAGCCAGACCTGTGGGGTATTCACCTGATACACAACAGGTGGCCGGGTGTACACCTTTTTGCAATCTGATCCACGCTGTAGTCGCCTGATAAAGGTTGGCCTGCACGCACTTCGCTCAGCTAGAACCGTGGGACACTCACCAGATAAAGGACTACCTCGACGGGAACCTGGGGGCTGAGGGGAGGGAGGCTTCCTCTGCTGCCCAGAGACCATGGCACTGAGCCTTCAGCCCCGGACCAGAGGGGATAGCTAGGTAGCTCTTCATTCTGAAGGAAAGAAATCACACAAGATTGGCATTGTTTTGTCTTTTTGTTTTTTGTTTTTTTCTCTCTTAAAATACAAATTCACCTATTGGTGATGCACTTTCTAGGACAGTCGGCTTGAATTCTGAGTAGAAGGATTCTTAGTTGGGGTTTTTTGTGTGGTGTGAATCAAGGTTATTGAAATGTGTTATTTTTCAAGTTATCTTTGGTATTATTGCAGTCAACAGTAGCTAACGTAAGAGGAAGATTTTGCGAGGTTCCCCCCACTTTTTTGGTTCTTAAAACGAACAAAATGCATCCTCCAGAAACCACCACCAAGATGGCTTCAGTTCGGTTCATGGTGACACCGACAAAGATCGATGACATTCCAGGTTTGTCAGACACCAGTCCGACCTCAGCTCTCGATCTAGTTCCCGAGTAAGATTTAGCTCCCGGGAAAGTGTCCCTGAAACAAGCCGTAGTGAGCCTATGAGTGAGATGTCTGGGGCCACCACTTCGCTGGCAACTGTTGCACTGGATCCACCCAGTGACCGGACTTCTCACCCCCAGGATGTCACCGAGGGTAAGTAGAAACACAGGCCACAGCATACTTTCATTACTGGCTTCTTTATCCAAGATGACCATCTATGGATCTGAAAGATCATAATCATATAATTACGATTATAATAGTCATCAGGAACCAAGGCACCTCTTTGTGAGATGCTTAGGAACTCTTTGGAGTAATAACATAGTGGCTCTTTGCAGTAGTAATTTGTCATGTGGGAAGCTGTACGACAAGAAGGAAGGCAAATGTATATTTTAACTTCCTCATTTTTGTCTTCTTAGAAATGAAATGGGTATTTTGATTAAGGGTGAATATCAAAGAATGTAATCGTTTTTCAGCACAGAGAATCCTAAATTTTAAAATTTAGTGAGTCGGATATGTGTTCTGTAGCCATCATTGACTATTTCAGTCTGCTTTAAGGCCGGTTACATGGAGTAGTTATTGGTCATATCTTAGTAGCTTTCTTCCAAGACTTCGGATGTGCATTGCAAAATTCTTTTTTGAAATCTATGTTTTTATGGAGACCTTGACGCAAGTAGCTAAGCCCACTCAGGGTGATGGTGGGTAGATCTAATGTGCTATTCTGTCAAATGGAAGACTTCTAAAAAGGCTTTTAGGGCCTGATTCCCATGTAATTTCTTCTCTCTGAGCTTTAGATGGAATGTCTGATGAGTCTTTACAGTTAGCAGGTAGCATACAAGCCACTCCTGGCTCATGTTGACTGCTGCAGACCTTTAGCTTCCTAAACCAGTTTGTGTGTGTCAGCTGGCTTGGTTTTATTTGATGTACTGGGAAGAGGTGATGGAAGAGAGAGAAGAGAGAAAATGGGGACATCATAACATTTTTTGGACTCTGAAATTTGAAAGTTTGAGACCTGTACTGCTTTATATATTTAGTTTTATTCTGTTTTGTAACTAATATAATCTTTTAGTGATAAAAATTTCCCTTAGAGACTCTTAAAATAATATCCCACCCAAGTTTGAAAACCGTAGCCTCACCCACTGTCTTGTGAAAAGCAAGGCTTACTCACCATTTTCCGGTGTCAGGAAACATTGTTCCTTTTAACCTAAAGGGTTCAGGAAACCAGAATGATTTTAGTTCCCTTATTCTGTGTGTGCTTTTAATATGTGGAGACAAGGTAGATTTGCTAAAGTTTACAGTTCTGAATTTCACTCATCCTTGACTAATCATTTTCTCTTTTATGGAGATATTATAGGTTGGTTCTCAGACTTTACTGTTTTCAACTTTTTGACAAATTTTACAGTATATCATACTTTGTATTAAAATTACAGTATAGAGTAAAAATTTATCATTTCCTCTTCCTCCAAATTAATTCCAAATTGTGGTTTTCGTTTTTATCCATCATACTTGTATTTAGGTTGTAAAAATACCAGATAAAGACTATACCAGTGTTAATTTTTTAATGTTGTAATTATCATTAGGTAATTTATAGTTTATCTTGTTAGATTTGTGACTTAAATGGTATGGAATTGTATTTTTATTCTTTGGAAAAGTGGACTTACTTCAGTAATGTGTGAGACCAGCAGAACAGGATCCTTGACCAGTCTGCGGTTCTGACGTTACCCTTAGGCATTCTTTACAGTCTACAGTGGTATCCTTTTACACTACAGGGATAAAATTGGGGATTACAGGGGTAAAAATGGGGACATGTCTAAGGGAAATTTATGTTTGTTTACGTGGTTACAGATGTTAAAAGCTTGGTTCTCTATATAACACATTCCTTACTTAATGTTTAAATATTCTCCGGTACCCAGATGAAAGGGAAATTAATAGTCTGGCCATTAGAGAGCACTTTGTCCTATTCTTGTGGAACTTTCTACTTTCTCAGTGACCTACCTTTTATCTTTTTTTCTTTCTATATTTAAAAAAATTACTATGATGACTGTTATCATGTGATAAATTTTCCCCACCATTAGAAGAAACCACTTAGAAACATGATTATTTCACCCTTGGCTTCTCAGTATGTGAAAGCCCTTATTAGATTTAGATGTAGATCTCAAAGGTTGCTGTTGTGAAGAAAAGGGCCTAATGTTAATATACGTTTTCCTCTAGGCTGCCTTTACTATAGAAAACAACTGCATCCTTTCTACAGTTGACCATCCTTAAGCTCATAGTACATTTCACAATTAGTTTGCTATTTTAGTATTTACAGTTCTCTGAATTTTTTGACCTTATACATCCTTCTGTGGTTGTGACACTAGTATGATGCTTCTTTCCCCCATGCCTCCCACATTTCTTCATGTAGAGAAACTTCCCACCTGAAGTTTCTTGTCATATGTCTTTTACTCACATTACATCACACAAACGGGGTGACACATGAAGGTTTTGTTTTTTTTTTTGAGATGGAGTTTGTTGCCCAGGCTGGAGCGCAATGGTGCAATCTCCTCTGACTGCAACCTCCATCTCCCGGGTTCCAGTGATTCTCTTGCCGCAGCCTCCCAAGTAGCTGAGATTACAAGCATGCGCCACCACACCTGGCTAATTTTTTGTATTCAGTAGAGATGGGTTTCACCATGTTGGTCAAGCTGGTCTCAAACTCCTGACCTCAGGTGATACACCCACCTTGGCCTCCCAAAGTGCTGGAATTGTGAGCCATGGCACCCGGCCCCACATGAAGTTTTAAATACTTATTTCAGTGTGTTTTAATTTTTTCTGCTACTGGCTTTCTGAGTAGACAGTTTTCTTTCTGCTATCAAAGTAATTTTTCTTTCATTTTGGCAAGGTTCCATTTGAATTTATAGGACTGTCTAGTTGGCAAAATCAAGAATCTTAGCGGTGTATTAGCTTATGTATGAAGAATGCCTTAAAGATACAAAAGAAACTGTTGAGAGTGGATGCCTCTGGAAAGTCAGTTACAAAAATAGAGTGGAGCTGGGTGTGGTGGCTCACGCCTGTAATCCTAGCACTTTGGAAGGCCGAGGCGGGTGGATTGCCTGAGCTCAGGAGTTCGTGATCAGCCTGGGAAACACAGGGAAACCCCGTCTCTACTAAAAATACAAAAAATTAGCCAGGCATGACGGCGTGGCCTCTGTAATCCCAGCTACTCGGGAGGCCTTGACAGGAGAATTGCTTGAACCCAGGAGGCGGAGGTTGCAGTGAGCTGAGATCACGCCACTGCACTCCAGCCTGGGTGACAGAGCGAGACTCTATCTCAAAAAAAAAAAGAAAAAAAAGAGTAGATTTTCTTTTACCAAAACAATTAAGGGCATATACAATTTTTAAATATTTATAGTGTGTCACTTTTATAGTAATTTGTTTGAAAAGCACCACATGTTAGAGCTAATGATCTAGAATCTCATTCTGATCAAACCACATTTTAATAAATGAGGAGACTTAAAACCCCAATAGATTAGACTAAAAAAATAACAAAATAAATGAGGAAACTAAGGCTTATAATGACAGTTATTTGTAGATCACATAATTGCAAAGCCAAGACTGAAGTTCAGGCCTCCTGACCTTTATCTAGTGCTCTTTCTTGCATTGTTTTGCCTCTGCTAGGATGAACATTTTTGACATGTGCTTTATAACCATGTGGCTATAAAGCATGTTTTTATATGTCATCTGCAGTCCCTAATATTTTTTTTTTGAGATGAAGTCTCGCGTTGTCGCCCAGGCTGGAGTACAGTGGCACTATCTTGGCTCACTGCAACCTCCATCTCCTGGGTCCAAGTGGTTCTCCAGCCTCAGCCTCCCAAGTAGCTGGGATTACAGGCATCTGCAACCACACCCAGCTAAATTTTGTATTTTTAGCAGAGTTAGGGTTTCACCTTGTTGGCCAGGCTGGTCTCAAACTCCTGACCTCAAATGATCCTCCTGCCTCGGCCTCCTAACGTTCTGGGATTACAGGTGTGAACCACACCCCTGCCTGCAGTCCCTACTACATTTCAACCTTTTATAATTCAACAGATACTCCCTGAGACGCTGATATGTATGAGGCAGTCTGGTATTAATTATAGGGAATATACAGATAACATATAGTTTCTGCCTTTGCAGATCTCATGGTATAGTGGTGAAAATGACTAGGGCACTTTACTTATTCCTTCACCAAATATTTATTACTTTGAGCAATTATTAAGGATAAGGCACTGGCTGGCTGTTAAAGATGTTGGGTGTTAAAGACAGAGAAAAAGAATCCGTTCTCTGTTCTAAGGAAAGTTATGATCTAATAGAGAAAGCAAACACATTTGTATATAAATTATAATGCTGTATAAGTCCAACAATATAAACATGCAAAAATACAGCAAAGGAAAATGATCAACTGAGATAAAATAGAGACACTAAGAGACCGGAGGACTTGATAAGGTAAAGCGTGGTGAAAAGTGTAGAAAGATTAAAGACTGTGGTCAGACGATTGAATGTTGTTGGAGTGAGCAATTTCAGAGGTAGAGCATTTCTCATGTAATGTGATCTGGTGTGTAGCCTTGAAGTGGGTTTCTGAAGTGAAGAGTTGAAGTCTTGAGTATAACAACTTTGAGACTGGCTGTTAACCAAGTTTTTGTGAGAGATGTTAGAGACACAAAAGTAATTTAGATAAGTCCTTTCTTTAAGAAGGCATGTCCTCTCTGAAACCTTTTCTGATTGAACCCTATATCCAGATATAATAAACCAGGCTCTTTTTGTCCCTATATTGCTATAATACCTATATCACTGTATTTTGTTTTTATTTACATACTTTCTCAACTATGCTGTAGGGTTCTTGAGGACAAGGATACAAAATTATTTATACCTAGTATAATATGTGATATCCCATATAACTTGTACACAGTAAGTATACATTGAGCTGAAGATCTTGTAGACTTAAGAACAAGAGACAAATTAAAAACATACTCTGATAAAGGCATATTAATGTATGTACTACAGCAGTGCTACTTCATCTGGCTGCATAATGAAATGATCTAGAGAACTTTTCAAAAAATGCCTCTAGGCTGAGCATGGTGGCTCACGCCTGTAACTGAGCACTATGGGAGGCCGAGGCGGGAGGATCACTTGAGGCTAGGAGTTCGAGACCAGCCTGGCCAACATGGCGAAACCCTGTCTCTACTAAACATGTGAAAACTTTTCCAGGTGTGGTGGTGCTTGCTTGTAATCTCAGCTACTCAGGTGGCTGAGGCATGAGAACCTGGGAGGCAGAAGTTGCACTCCAGCCTGGGTGACAGAGCAAGACTCTGTCTCAAATAAATACATCAAAATAAAAATAAAAAATACCTCTACCCTGAGAAACAAAATCCAACAAAAAACAAAATTATCATTTTTAGCCACACACTAAAATAAGTGAATTATATTGTATTGCCAATCATAGGTGACTATTACTTTCTTTTGTTTTGTTTTTATTCTTCTTTTTTGAGAGAGAGTCTCACTCTGTCGCCCAGGCTGGAGTGCAATGCATGGTCTCCACTCCTCACCGCAACCTCAGCCCCGGTTCAAGTGATTCTCTGCCTCAGCCCCCAGTAGCTGAGACTCACAGGCACAAAGCCACCACACCCAGCTAATTTTTGTATTTTTAGTGGAGATAGGGTTCCACTATGTTGGCCAGGCTGGACTATTATCTTTCTCTTAAATATATCATCTATATTATATAATTATTAAATACTATCCATGTTTTACTTCGGCATTCTAATAGTGAGCTAAAATACATTGATTTGGTACCTTCTTAGCTTGCCTGAAAGCATCCTCTTGATAGTTTTTTGTGTTTTTTTTTTGTTTTGTTTTGTTTTGTTTTTTTGTTTTGTTTTTTGAGACAGGGTCTCATTCTGTCAGCCAGGCTGGATACAGTGGTGTGATCACAGCTCACTGCAGCCTCAACTTTCTGAGCTCAAGCAATCCTCCACCTCAGCCTCTTGAGTAGCTGGGAACACAGGTGCACACCGCCATGCCCAGCTAACTTTTTTTTTGTAGAGATGAGGTTTTACCATGTTGCCCAGGCTGGTCTCGAACTCCTGCGTTCAAGCAGTTAGCCCACCTGAGACTCACAAAGTGCTGAGATTACAGGTGTGAGCCACCGTGCCTGGCCTTAGATTTTTTTTCTTTAAAAAAAGCTTTTCAGTATCACTTGTCCAAAACATTTTGGTTGTAGACCTAAACTGTTTTTCCTTTCTTCTCTATACTCCATAGCCAGATTAAACTTTATAATATACTGCTTTACACCACAAGAAGCAATCAGCCAAATCCAGAATATGGAAAGTCTTATTGAATAACTAGATTCTTCAACAACTAATTGGGATGGGGCGGAAGAGGAGTGATGGGAAGAGAGGGAAAGCTGTTACAGATAAAAAGAGCCATTTCAGCCAGATGCAGTGTGTGGAACTTGGTTTGGATTCTGATGTGCATAAAACAAATGAAAAAAGATACTTTTGAGACAAGTGGGGGAAATTTGAACATGTACATGGTATTAAACAATATTAAGAAAGTGTTAATTTTCTTAGAGATGTTTATGACACTGTGGTAACGTAAAGCTGTTACCCATATAATAGCGTGTTCTACCCAGCTCCTTCTTCCCCACCTCAAAAGTTGGGGAGAGAGAAACAAAACAAGATTAGCAACTGTTTATAATTTGTTGAAGTAGAGTAAAAGGTACATTTTACTATTTCTTAGCTTTTATCTTTGAAGTTGTCTGGGAACTCTCTGAGCTCAAGTGATCCTCCCACTTGGGTCTCTCAAAGTGCTAGGATTGCAGGCATGAGCTGCCATGCCGGGCCAATTTTTAAAAAGGTTAAATTACAATTAAAGGATTTTCTTTTATTGAGTGTGTCCTAGAATACTGTAGATATTTGATTGAGTATCAGTGATTGATACAGTGATTACCTCAACTTCTTGTCTTTGATCTTTGGTGGTCTCTTCTATGTCCTCACTAAGTCTTTCCATCATGAGCCCAAATTCTTCTCGGTGGCATGTTTCTAGATTCCAAATTCTCGTAAATGTTGATATTACCTTTACTGGAATGGAAGGAAATAAAAGAAAGAAGGTACTCCTGCAAACCTGGGAACCTTATGAAAGTCGGCTTTCCCATTTTAAAGCTGCTAGAAGAAGGGAATGTTTCTAATGCTGACATTTAAGGCAACTTGTAATGCTGTAAGCTTTTGAATTATGGCTGCTGCTTCTTTTGCCCTTCGTGTCTAACATATACTTCTGGACTACTAAGAACTTTGTGCAAATTATAAAAGGGCACCCCTTTGTGCCCTGAGCCATCATGGCTTCACTGGAGAAGGGCAAGCTGGATTTCAACCCCCTTCCCCTTGCCCTTCTGGCTTAATGCCCTTGTGCACGGTCTACAAAGCTGTAGCTGGTGAGCTTGATGTTTCAGAATAATGAAGTTACATGTGTTTAAGTTTTTGGTGATGTGTATTTCTGAGGAGTAGGTATGAAAGTTTGGAGAGCTATAGTGTAGACTTATGAGCATTTCAATTTTGTGAATGTTAAACAATGTATTCTTTTAATGAAGTTTTATAAGTTTTACAAGTATATGGAAAAACAAGCAGCTATTCTCTGTTAAAACCCTGTAATTAGTGCTTCAGTGTATATATATATATATTTTTGAGACGGGGTCTAGCTCTGTTACCCAGGCTGGACTTGGGTAGGCAGTGGCTATTCAGAGGCACAACTGTAGTACGCTGCAGTCTTGAACTCCTGGGCTCAAGCGATCCTCCCACCTCAGCCTCCCGAGTAGCTAGGACTACAGGCATGCGCCACCATGCCCAGCTAATTTTTGTATTTGCTTTTGGTAGAGATGGGGTTTTGCCACGTTGCTCAGGTTGGTCTCGAACTCCTGGGCTCAAGCGATCTGCCCACCTCGGCTTCCCAAGCTGCTAGGATTACAGGTATGACGTACTGCACCTGGCCCTGGTATACTTTTTAAGAATCTTAACAATTACATTTGAAGGTACAAGTACAAAACTGCAGAACATACACCATATACACATGCATACAGCACCTTGCCTTAATGGCAGAAGTTCAATACCTGATTAGTAGGAAACACTATCACCATATTTGCTCAGCTCTAAGGTGTGTACATTACCGTATTTTTAACATTTCTGATAGTCAGGTGCCTTTTACTTTTGAAGAATTTTTTAGCTACTGTTAAAGTGGAATTTATACTTAACGAGATTTCAGAATCAAATCAGTATTGTAAGTCAGTCAGTCTGAGGGGCTATGTGAAACCTGAAATTTTGAAGTTACCTTTGGATGTCTTAACTGAAAAAAATGTAAGGGCTGAAGGTTTTTTCTTCTTAAAATACCAGTTTTTGTAGTTGAAAACCATAGAAATAGAAAACAAAAGCCACATTGTTAGGAAATGACAGGTCTTAATTCTAATTTTAGTCCTTTTTTTTTCTTTTTAAAATTTCCTGTTATCTTAGCTCAGAGCTGGGTTTCGGTCTCCAGTTTTCTAACTAAATTAACCAGTGGCAGTTTTTGTTTATAGTTTTATTATGGCATTGCTAATGCTCGTTATATTTGTCGTGGACTTGAGCAAGAAACTCAATTGATGACATTCATCTGTTTATAGTCATTACCATTTGGTAAACAACTTTAATTTTTGGCAGAGTAGCACCTGAGTTTCTCTCGTCGCTTTCGTTTTACCAGACAGGTCAACATTTACTTTGGGGTGAAGCTATTTATTTTTCATATTGCTAGTTTAAAAAAAAAGAGAAGAGAGAACACTAATAAGTTAAAAACTCTATGTACACATGTACATTTTTCACTTTGAGGAGCTATGAGAAATAGAATCTAACCAAAATTTACCTTTATTCTATTTTGAGAGCATTTGCATTTACCATATTTAATTTTTTCTTTTTTCTTTTTTGAGATGGAGTCTCACTCTGTTGCCCAGGCTGTAGTGCAGTGGAGCTATCACGGCTCACTGCAGCCTCCGCCTCCCAGGTTCAAGCAGTTCTCCTGCCTCAGCCTCCTGAGTAGCTGGGATTACAGGCATGTGCCCCCATGCCCGTTAATTTTAGTATTTTTAGTAGAGACGGGGTTTCACTATGTTTAGGTCTCGAACTCCTGACCTTGTGATCCGCCTACCTCGGCCTCCCAAAGTGCTGGGATTACAGGCATGAGCCACTGTGCCTGGCTAAAGTTGTTGTTGTTAACAGCCTTTTTTCACAGCTGGCTAATTTACATCCTAAGATACATGCAAAAGATTATGCTCAGTTTATTTTTTTCTGGTTCAGCAGCATGGTACATTTCAAATGAAATTTTAAGAATTGATAGGAATAGAAAAATGTTCTTCCCTATTAGCTGAGGTCAGTTCTTTTCCCTTTTGAAATGATCAGTTTTGGTATTTTTTCATTTTTAAAAAAGTCATTTTATTCTGTACTAAGATGAAATTTGTCTTATCCAGGAGAAACCTGAGGTTGATAAGGTTAAGTAACTTGCCCAAGGTCATACAAATAATAAATTGAAGAATAATGAATTGAACCCAGGCACATGTAATTCTAAGACCAGCATTTTTGTCATTACATTGCATTTTCTCTGGTACGCTAATAGTAGTTGGCCCTATTGAAACATTTATTAAGACATAATTGCTAGCCTGGGCAGCATAGTGAAACCTCGTCTCTACAAAAAAAAAAAAAAAAGCCGGGTGTGGTGCTGTGCACCTGTAGTCCCAGCTACTTGGGAGGCTGGGTTGGAAGGATTCCTTGAGTCCGAGAGGTCAAAGCTATAGTGAGCCATGATCATGCACCTGCACTCCAGCCTGGGTGACAGAGCAAGACCCTGTATCAAAAAAAAAAGTAATAAAATGACATATTATCTGAATAACTTAAATTCTATGTTCCTAAAAGGAAATCTGGCATAAGGATATGTATTTCATTGTCTTTTACACAAATTATGTGCCTAGAGCAGTGTAGTAGTGCTGAGTTACATCAATAGTTATTGATTTAGTTACATTAATCCTTCTGTCCTAAAGCTAACGAAGATTTTGACCCAAGTCTCAGTAGATCTAAAACATTTTGTTTTGGGTTGTGTTTTCATTTTCCTTTTCTCACATTTTTAGAAATATGTCCTTAGTTTCAACAATATGTTGCTTAATGTCAGGTTTATTTTCTATATACTTTTTTGTGTTGACTAGGAGTTCATTTAATCTATAGTACATTTCTTTTTTATTTTTATTATTATTTTTTTGAGACAGAGTCTTGCTCTGTCTTCAGGCTGGGAGTGCAGTGGCCGGATCTCACCGCTGCAAGCTCCGGCCCCTCCCGGTATACACCATTCTCCTGGCCTCAGCCTCCCGAAAGTAGCTGGGACTACAGGCGCCCCACCTCGGGCCTGCTTTTTGTATTTCGCTTTAGTAGAGACGGGGTTTCACCTGTTAGCCAGGATGGTCTCGGATCTCCTGACCTCGTGGATCCGCCCGTCTCGCCTCCCAGAGTGCTGGGATTACAGGCTTGAGCCACCGTGCCCGGCCCTAGCAAGCATTTCGTAATGGAAGAATGAAATGTCTTAGATCAGAAGCGAAACCCTGAGTCACTCAATGTCTATGTTCATAGCTGCCAGTGCTACCTCTTTGGTTGGTGATTCTTAGGTTCTGTCTGTCATACCTGGGCTATATTGACGTCAGACTAAGGAAAAAGGTGGCAGCCTTTTATAAAGAGTTGTGATATTGTGAAAGAGGCAACAGTGGAAACTGAGGACTCAGAGGCATTTGATAATGCCTGCTTTAGTATTTGGATCATCAGCCGAAGTGGCTGAAGTAGCTATCAAATTAGCTAGCCATCAGCTATCCTACTCTATTCTTTCCTCTAGTGAAGACACAACTTTTATGTCTCTGAAAAAGTAACTGGGCAAGTGGTGTTGTGTTGTGTTCTCAAGGTTCATTCTTTGCTTATAGTGCATTAGACATGTGATCCTAGTTTTATATTGCCTTTGAGTCTATAGTTAATTGGATAAGACCGCGAGCTCCTTGGGCAGGAACAGTGTCTTGCTCTCCATTTCATTCCTATTTCTTGGCACATAGTGGGCACTCAAATATTATTGAGTAAATGCATGATCCTTTCAGTCTCAGTTAAAGCATGAGATTTTCCTGAGGCTTTTAACTTGGAGAACTCTTTGCCCTTCTTACTCTACAATATGATGAATCCAACAGAAAATAATGTCTTTTAGATATTTATACATATGTAGATCACCAACCAAAGAGGTAGCGCTGGCAGCTATGAACACAGTCATTCAGTTACTCAGGGTTTCGTTTCTGATGTATGACATTTCATTCTTCTATTTTTAGTTTTAGCCCCCAGATTCATTATATATTCACCACTGATAACATCTCATAAAAATCCATTTTCATAGACAGTTTCAAGTCAAGATTTAAAAGGCTTAAGCTGTAAGCCTTTGCCATCCCATGATAGTTCGTCTTTACCAAAGTAATTGATTCATTCAATTCTTTTAATAATTTTATACATAGTAAGGCAAAATTTAGAATTTGTGATCATTTTTATATTTTTCACTAACGTTTCCTGTCTCAGTTGCAGAGGGATAAAAGGGTTTGCTGAATATGATAAATAAGGAAAATGTGTGTACATCTTCTACTTAAGAATGAGACTGTACCTTTCAGACTCCAGCTATAGTAGTAACCCTAAATGTAAGTGGTGAACTGCTCATTCTCCTGTAAGATGTTTACAGCATTTTCTAACACAGAACTATTTAGAGTGTAGTACAAGACAGTGCTGGCCCATGAGCTGTTTATTATCTGTGAGGAGATAAGTTCGGAAATTGAGTTTTTAGAAACTTGCATAGCAGTTTGATAGAACAAATTTATGTCTGTCAAATCAAATAATAACAAATTGGGGCTTATATTTGGTATATATTTTATTTTTCTAGTAATTCATTTTTACTGTTTTTTAGCAAAATTATTTGCCCATAATGAATTGGAAATTCAAAGAAAAAAAAAAGTTCTTTACCAGAGATAATTTGCAAGGCAGTGTTCTGCTCATGGTTCACATCCTTCATGTTCGCCTTCTGCAAATGAGACGACTGGCGGGGTATGGAGGTGGGAATGGAGAGACTGCTGTTTCCTTACCAGTAGCCCTCTGATAGGGAATCCTTATATTGAAAATAATTTCCCACTGACTTTCCCTTAATTGTTTCAATCTTTTCACTAAATCTAACTTAAATTGTTTTTTTTTAATAAATGGGTTTAATAAAACAAAATACTGGTTATTATGAGTTCTGAGCTATGCTAGTGTAACATATTAAGTTGCAATGTCAAAATACTACCCCAAAATAGACCTATTCCTCTGAAGAATGGGCATGCGAACTGTTTTTTAGCAGATATAATATAGTCACAAATAATGTGTTTTACTGAAACTAATTAGTAACATAAATACAATATGTATAAGATTTGGCCTAATATGTAAAGCTCTATGGGAGTAATGCCATTATAAATGCCCCTTTTGCCCTGGCCTGACCTTTATACCTTATTACTTAAAAATACCATAATTTTTTTAAAGTATAAAAATGTAAATATTTCTATACCTGTATGATTCCTGTTTATCGTTGAATAATAATTCATCATGTGCCATATACTACAGGTTGGCTATTTTATTGATGGATACCTGGGCTGTTTCCTGCTTGGGTTGTTATGAATAAAGCTGTTATATACATATTTGTTTGAATTTTTTGTGGACTTATGCTTTTATTTCTCTTGGGTAAAAATACTGAGAACAAGAATTGCTGGTTCTTAGGGTAGGCATGTATTTTTGATTTATAAAAAACTACTGGAACTTTTTCCAAAATGATTGTGCCATTTTACACTCCCCACTGATGTTTGTACGTCTTTACCAAAAGTCTTTTTTTTTTTTTTTCTTTTTTGAGACAAGATCTCCGTCACCTAGGCTAGTGTGCAGTGGCACAATTAGGGCTCACCGTAGCCTCAACCTCCCAGGTTCAAGCAATCCTTCTGCCTCAGCGGGGACTACAGGTGTGCAGTAGCACACCTGGCTAAATTTTTCTGAATTTTGGTAGAGAAAGGGTTTCACCATGTTGCCCAGGCTGGTCTCAAACTCCTGAGCTCAAGCAGTCCTTCCACTTTGGCCCCTAAAAGTGCTGGGATTACAGGCCTGAGCCACCATGCCTGGATGCCAACAGTCTTTTAAATCAGCAGTCCCCAACCTTTTTGGCATCAGAGACTGGTTTCATGGAAGACAATTTTTCCACAGAGTAAGGTGGGGGACAGGCATGGTTTTGGCATGAAACTGTTCCACCTCAGGTCATCAGGCATTAGATTCTCATAAGGAGCACATAGCTTAGATCCCTCGCATGTGCAGTTCACAATAGGGTTGGCACTCCTATGAGAATTAATGCTGCCACTGATCTGACAGGAGGCGGCGCTCAGGCAGTAATGCTTGCCTGCCTCTTACCTCCTGCTGTGCAGCTCAGTTCCTAACAGGCCAGGGACCAGTACCAGTCCATGCCCAGGGGTTGGGGACCCTTGTTTTAAATTGTGATTTTAATTTGCATTTCCCTGATGGCCAGGGATGAGCACTTTTTCCACGGTTTTTAGTGGTTTCCATATCTTCCTTTGTCAGTTGTTTAAATCTATTGCCCATTTTATTTGTCTTCATATTATTGAGGTGTAGGGAATTTTTATATCTTCTAGATACAGATCTCCTTTGTCAAGTATATGTTTTGTGAATATTTTCTCCCAGTATGTGACTTGCCTATTCATTTTCATAATGGTGTCCATTGTATTTTTTCAACATTTTATTATGAAAATTTTCTTTTTTCTTTCTCTTTTTTTTTTTTTTTTTTGACAGAGTTTCACTCTGTCGCCCAGGCTGGGGTGCAGTGATGCAATCTCAGCACATTGCAACTTCCACCAGCCCGGGTTCAAGCAATTCTCCTACCTCAGCCTCCCAAGTAGTTGGGATTATAGGCGCCCACCATCATGCCCTCCTGGCTAATTTTTGTGTTTTAGTGGAGACGGGTTTTCACCATGTTGGCCAGGCTAGTCTCAAACTCCTGATCTGAAATAATCTGCCCGCCTTGGCCTCCCAAAGTGCTAGGATTACAGGCGTGAGCCACCACGCCCAGCCTATTATGAAAAATTTCAAGCATACAGGAAGTCGAAAGACTTATAGTGAACACCCATACACCCACTACCCAGATTCTATCATTAACATTTTATTATATTTGTCTTTTTACATAAGTGTCCATATATCCTATTGTATGCATTTTAAGGTAAATTGCAGAATCAGTTCACCTCCCACAAATACTTCACAATGTATTATTATGAATTATAACTTATAATTCATAATTATGAATTAGAATTCAGTAACTGCAGCTTTTTTCTTTTGAAGTAAACTTCATACAGTGAAGGCACAAGTTTTTTTTTTTTTGTTTTTTTTTTTTTGAGACAGAGTTTCACTCTTGTTGCCCAGACTGGAGTGCAATGATCTCGGCTCACCGCAGCCTTCGCCTCCCAGGTTCAAATGATTCTCTTGCTTAGCCTCCCCAGTAGTTGGGATTATAGGCATGCGTCACCACACCCGGCTAATTTTGTATTTTTAGTAGAGACAGGGTTTCTCCATGTTGGTTAGGCTGGTCTCGAACTCCTGACCTCTGGTGATCTGTCCACCTCTGCTTCCCAAAGTGCTAGGATTACAGGCGTGAGCCACCAAGCCCAACAAAGGCACAAGTTTTAAGTGAACATTGGCTGAGTTTTGACAAATGCATGCACCTGTGGAATCCTAAACCCCATCAAGATGTAGAATGTTACCATCACTCTAGGAAGTACTTTCAGAACCAGTCCCATTTAATCTGTATCTCCATTCTTCCAAATCCAACCATTGTCCTGCTTTTTCTGCATCATAGGTAGTTTTGTCTGTTCTAAAACCTTATAAAAGTGGATTCACATATTATGTACTCTTCTGTTTAAAGTGTCTTTCACCTAGCCATAAGGTTTTTGAGATTCATCTATGTCAGTTGAACATATCAATAGTTTATTCCTTTTTATTGCTGAATAGTAATCCTTTGTATGACTATATTACACTTTATCCATTCTCTTGTGAATGTGTACCTAAGATGTTTCCAGTTTTTGGATATTATGAATAAACTGTTGTGAACATTTTTGTACAAGTCCTTTTGTGGGAATATATTTTCATTTTTAAGGGTAAATACCTATGAGTGGAATTGACAGATTATAGGGGAAAGTGTCAGACCCTTTTCCATAGTGGTTGTACTAATTTATACCCCCAACAACAGTGTATGAAAGTTCTTTGTTCCACAGTCTTGCCAAATTTGGCATTTTAGTCTTATGAATTTTAGCCATCTTGTTGAGTGTGTAGTGATACCTCATTGTGATAGTGTATTGTACTTTAAATATCTATTTCTCACATCCCACCTTCTTTAATCACTGTCCATGAACATCACACACCTCAGCTTTACTAATTTTCTCTCAGCTTTTTCTGTACTACTTTAACTGCCTTCAATTTTCTATGCCCCTGCACTTTTATATATAGTTCACCGTAGGAGAGAACCTGTGCAGCCAAACCAGTGCTATTAGGAGCCAATGAAATAAAATTTAGGTGAGTGTTTATGACTTTTCTTTCTTTGAAACATGCTCTATGTTGCCTAGCTCAGGGCATTAGAGGTTTTAAAGTTGAGTTTCACCATTTACAGTGGTGACTTTGGGCAAGTTTCTTAGCCTAATGTTTCTGTTTTTGGGCTGATTAAATGAGATCGTGATGTAAAATTTCTAGTGCAATGCAGAGTACAAACTAGATCTTCATTGATTTCCTTCTCTTTTAGAAGTGGTATATATTTGTAGGGTTTTCTTTTCCTTTATTTTATTTTATTTATTTAATTTTTTTTTTTGAGACAGACTCTTGGTCGGTCGCCCAGGCTGGAGTGCAGTGGCGCAGTCTCGGCTCACTGCAAACTCCACCTCCCAGGTTCACGCCATTCTCCTGTCTCAGCCTCCTGAGTAGCTGGGACTACAGGCGCCCGCCACCATGCCCGGCTAAGTTTTATTTATTTTATTTGGTTATTATTATTATTATACTTTAAGTTCTAGGGTACATGTGTGCAATGGTATTACATATGTATATTTCTTTGTCATGTTGGTGTTGCACCCATCAACTCGTCAGCACCCATCAACTGCCATATTACATCAGGTATAACTCCCAGTGCAATCCTCCCCCTCCCCTCTCATGATAGGCCCCGTGTGTGATGTTCCCTCCCAGTCCAAGTGATTCATTGTTCAGTTCCCACCTATGAGTGAGAACATGCTATGTTTGGTTTTCTGTTCTTGTGGATAGTTTGCTAAGAATGATGGTATCCAGCTGCATCCATGTCCCTACAAAGGATCACAAACTCATCCTTTTTATGGCTGCATAGTATTCCATGGTGTATATAAAGCCACATTTTCTTAATCCAGTCTGTCACTGATGGACATCTGGGTTGATTCTGTTCTTGCTATTATTAGAATAGTGCTGCACAAATGGCGGTGCATGTGTCTTTATAGCAGCATGATTTATATAATCCTTTGGGTATATCCCCAGTAATGGATGGCTGGGTGATATGGTGCATCTAAGTTCTAGATCTTGAGGAATCGCCATACTGTTTTCCATAATGGTTGAACTAGTTTACAATCCCACCAACAGTGTAAAAGTGTTCCTGTTTCTCCAATATCCTCTGCAGCACCTGTTGTTTCCTTGACTTTTAATGATCGCCATTCTAACTGTGTGAGATGGTATCTCATTGTGGTTTTGATTTTATTTCTCTGATGGCCAGTGATGATGAGCATTTTTCATGTGTCTGTTGGCTGTGTGAATGTCTTCTTTGAGAAATGTCTGTTCATATCCTTTGCCCACTTTTGATGGGGTTGTTTGTTTTTTTCTTGTAAATTTGTTTGAGTTCTTTGTAGGTTCTGGATATTAGCCCTTTGTATTGTTAGTAGAGACGGGCTTTCACCGTGTTAGCCACAGGGATGGCTCATCTCCTCACTCCTCGCATCCGCCTCGCCTCAGCCTCCCAAAGTGCTGGGATTACAGGTGTGAGACACCTCGCCTGGCTTGTCTCTTCCTTTAAAAAAAAAAAAGTGTTTATTCCAAAACAAGGCCAGTATTCTTGCTAGCTTAAATCAATTATCAACATGATTGTGCTTTTACATTTACCTTCTTTTTTTCTCTTTAATCCTCCCTTCCCCCTACACACTTCCTGGCCTCTGGTAACAACCATTCTACTTTCTATCTACATGAGATCCACATTTTTAGCTCCTATGTATGAGTGAAAATGTGATATTTGTCTCTATGCTTTGGCTTGTTATTCTTACACTTAACATAATGACCTCCAGTTCCATCCATTGCTGTCAGTGACATGATTTCATTTTATGGCTGAATAGTATTCTGGTTGTGTATATATTCCACGCTTTTATATACCATGCTGATGGGCACTTGCTGATTCCATCTGGCTGCTAGAATAGTGCTGCAAGAAGTGGTATATAACTGAATGAATAAGAATTCAAAGCATCGGCTGGGCGCCGGTGTAGCTCAAGCTCAAAATCCCAGCACTTTGGGAGGCCGTAGACGGGCGGATCACGGTGGTCAGGAGATCGGAGACATCCTGCTAACACGGTGGAACCCCGCCTCTACTAAAAATACAAAATCCAGCCGGGCGCTGTGGCGGGCGCCTGTAGTCCCAACTACTCGGGAGGCTGAGGCAGGAGAATGGCGTGGAACCCGGGAGGCGGAGCTTGGTGAGCTGAGATCCCGCCACTGCACTCCAGCTCAAGGCAGAGCGAGACCTCGCCTCAAAAAAAAAAAAAAAAAAAGAATTCAAAGCATCATTGTTTCAGTTAAATTTAGCACAACCTAATTTGTCATCAGATGGAAGGTATCAAGCAATAACAGAGGCCTTATACTTACATCATCAATATGGACATTACACAGGGTTCAATTTTACTGAACTGTTCTACTAAGTACAGAGGTGGAACTCATACCTAAAGTTGTCAGTTGAGAACTTGATACAGTTGTCTGATAAAAATATATCAAGAATTAAATATTTAAGTATATGCTAAAAGGAACTATACACCACTTAAAGGGATTTTCTGGGACTTTTAAATTTCTTTGAAACAACCACTTGCAATAAATACAAAAGTTCTGAACTCTTTAAACATATGTATATGCATTTTTTTCTTTCTTTTTTTAGGACAGTCTTTGCTCTGAGTTGTTTCAGGCTGGAGGCAGCCTCATCTTGGCTCACTGCAGTCTCCGCCTCCTGGATTCAAGTGGGGTTCTCCTGCCTCAGCCTCCTGAGCAGCTGGGGACTGCAGGCATGCGCCGCCACTCCAGCCAATTTTGCATTTTATGAGATGTGGGGTTTCCCATGTTGGCTGTGGCCAGTCTTGAACTCCTGACCTCAGGTGATCCGCCCACCTTGGCCTCCCAAAGTGTTAGGATTTCATTAAAGCTGGAGCCACGGGCGCATTGGTATCAGATTCCTTTCTATATTCTTAGGCTGATATAGTGCCAGCCTTCTTTTTAAAGAACAGTATAAAATGAACCGCTCCTGGCCGCACGGTGGTGGCTCATGCCTGTTTATCCAGCTCTGTGGGAGAGACCGAGGTGGGCGGATCACGGAGGTCAGGAGTTTGAGACCAACCTGACCAACATGGTGAGACCGCCTCCTGTAAAAGAAAAAAAATTAGTCGGGAGTGGTGGCGATGTCTGTAGTCCCAGCTACTTGGGAGGCTGATGCAGGAGAATCGCTTGAACCCGGAGGCTAAGGTTAAGTGTGAGCTGAGAGATGGCCTACTGCACTCCAGGCTTGGCAATAGAACGAGACCCTGTCTCAAAAAAGGAAAAAAAAAAAAAAAAGGAACTGTTCTCAATCTTCTTGTGTGAAAGAGATGAGGGCGAGGTTGAGATCATGACGTGCAGATAAGGATGACAACTTCAGTGAAGGAAATAAATAGAGGATAGCAAGCGGTGGGACAGTAGTTCACTATGAATTCTGTCCAGTCTCCAGGTTTCGGCAGCTTTGGGAAAGCAGGCTGTAAACTTTGGGGTTCTGTACACAACAATAAGCGAGGGTGGAGTGCTTAATCCTTTAAGTGAATGATAAACACTGTGGAAGGCGTGTCTCAAGCTGCTCCACCCCTTAGGGGCTGTAGGTGGTCACGTGAGCTTAAAAGTACTTCCCGAATCCCAGCCGCTGTCTCCCAGGGCAGGAATCACAGTCTGAAAGGACAGCAAGGGAAAGAGGTAGGCAGGAAAACTAATTGAAGGAAGTTTAAATACAGAAAGAGCAAAGTATTACCTAACTATAAGAATGCCACATTTACTGTGACTAAGGTAGAGGACCCAGAGGAGGGGGTGGCTTCCCGTCTCTCAAGAGCCTAGTTTAGCAGACATAAAAGCCCGGATTCAGGACTCAGATGAACCAGGTGAGTACGCAACTTGGGAGAGCTTTTGAACCTATAAAATTTTTCAGCAGAGGTAACTAGAATATCAAAATTCAAAAATGCCTCTTTTAGGACAGAGGAAAGTGTTGTGGTTGAGGTGTTTTTCAGTTACTTGTTTCACTCCCCGGTATATCTGATAATCCTCTTACTTTTCTCACACACTGGTTTGCTTTTTACCCACAATGAGTTCTGTGTTCATTACCAACAGGTGAAACCGAATCAGTGGCAATGTTTGAAGAGTTTTCTGCCAAAAAGAAAGGCACAGTAGAAGTCAATTTATGTGGAATTTAGAATTCACTTTTTTCCTCACAGTTTAGATTGTATCTGGAGAAGACTTTTAACCCAACGAGTGGGATGACATTTAAACTTAGGTGAAGTTTATATAATAATATATAAAGAGGGAGTATGGTTCAGTAGTTTTGTATCAGGACTTTGACTGTACTTTGTGACTTCTCAGGTTATTCAGTATTTTACCTGAGCTTGCCAGCTTAAACAGTAAGTAATTCAGTAGTGAATGGTCTAAGAATTTATTAATGGCAGAACAAAAGTACACCTGATGGTCATTGTATGACTAGCATAGCATCAGGTTAAAAGTATTTCATGAATGTGATTATCCCTGCTACTTTCTTTAAATGGTAACAGTTCACACTTGCTAGGGAATTGTGGTTCTGAATTTTAAACAAGCAATTAAATCTTGTTAATATTACAGTATTAAATATAGTTGTAATTTAGTCTTATTTTCAAGTCTGTAAATTCAGAGCAGCTTCTTTGGTTATATGAATTAAGGATAAGGAAATAAGCTCTCAAAATTACTTTTACGCTTTTGGAGATGGAGTCTTGCTCTGGATGGTGGGTGATCTCGCTTACTGCAACCTCTGCCTCTCAGGTTCAAGCTGCATTATTTTGGCTCAGCCTCCCAAGTAGCTGGGATTACAGGGCCTGCCACCATGCCCAGCTAATTTTGTATTTTAGTAGAGACAAGGTTTCACCATTTTGGCCAGGCTGGTCTCAAACTCCTGACCTCAAGTGATCCCTCGCTTCAGCTCTCCCAAAGTGCTGTGGGATTACAGATGTGAGCCACTGCATCCAGCCCTTCAAATTACTTTAATCCCATGATTCATTATTTTCACTTTCCTTTATAGCATGTAACACATTGCAGTTCCTGGTGTAAACAGCTGTTGGTTATTTTTCTTAAAACCATTCGAGAATTTATGAATCTTATTTGAAGATACAAACTGTTAAGGAAATGTTCCTTTGTTTTTCCTTCTAGTGAGAGAATTTATTAGGGAATATCAGAAAAAATTTTTATGTAAACCTCTTGTCCCTCAAAGTTATTTTCATTTCAGCTGAATAGGATGATGGAAAGTGGAAAGCAAGTTTAATCTACTTGGACTTTGAATGTGATTCTCACAACTCCACCTCCCCAGCTCAATTAGGTTCCCTCTCTGGAGGCCTGTGCATATTTATTTATTTCATTTATTTTTACTTAATCCCAAATGATAGTAAGGCTTTACGGTATTTGAAGCTACACTTTCTTTGTTGCTTATGTTTTCCCTCCTTAGATATTAACTGCTTAGGCTCTTAATAGTTCCTTGCTGTTGTCTTCTATTGTTCTATGTTACAAGCTTAAGTCCATCTGTACCCCTCATTTCATTTGTTTTTGGGCCTTTCTCCACCACTTCTACTGTCTTTATTATTTCATCTTTACTAGTCCCATTATGTTTGGTAGAAATTGCTTCTTCCCAGATTATAAGAAAGTGTTAAAATCATTCAATCTTGTTAGCAACTACCTGTAAAAAGCCATAAAATTTACAGTACCCAACTTTTGTAAATGAGTGACATTATTAGGTTTAATTTATTTTCTTCCATAGTAATTGCTTTTAACAAGGAAGAAGAGACAGGATATGATCTAAATTGAATTTAATAAGCATTTTTACTTTGGCATTTCTTCCATAACAGCCCAGAAAATGTCTACTTGAATAAACTATTGCTTAGCAAGTTAACAACTACTGGTAATATATTATCTAAATTGCACCTCTGCCTTTATTATATGGGTTAAATTAAGGGTAGGAAGGAGGGAAACAGGAGAACAACTAAAAGTTATTTTTTTTAAACCTAGGAACAAAATGTTTTAGGCCACATGATATTTTGGAGCAGTTGCTTTCATGCAGTGAGTTTTATCCCCTTTCCTATGCGTAAAAAAAACAATTTTTAAAACTGATCATGGTTTTTTTCACAAGCACGCCCAACACTGGGCCAGTTATATAACCAGTAGCCTTTTTCATTATTTTTTCTTCTAAATTTGTATGGAGAGAAAAAATATGTAGTGTCAGATAAACTGAACATGTTTAGAAAGTAAATCATCCTTTAAAATTTGTTTTTAAAATATGATTTATTTGAACGGGACATGAGGAATTTGAGATAAAATGAAGTGTGAATATAGATAATCTAATTTTTGAAAAGGTATACTTTGAAATATTGTGAGCCTCAAGCTACCAATTTCGCAATAAAATGTATCACATGAATTTTTTTTTTTTAAATTTGAGATGGTGTCTCACTCTGTCGCTAGGGCTGAGCATGCGGCTTGGATGTTCACACCGCAACCTTTGCCTCCCAGGTTCAAGCTTACCTCCTGCCTCAGCCTCCCAAGTAGCTGGGACTACAGTACACATGCCACCATACCTGGCTAATTTTTTTGTAGGCTTTTAGTAGAGATGGGGTTTCACTGTGTTAGCCAGGATGGTCTCCTGATCTTGTGATGCACCCACCTGTGTCTCCCAAAGTGCTGGGATTACAGGTGTGACACTGCACCTGGCCACACATGAATTTTTGACTTCCTACTGCATATAAAAATGATATTTATACTATACTGTAGTCTGTTATGTGTGTAGCATTGTGTCTTTTAAAAAACAATGTACATACCTTTAATTTAAAATTATTATTTTTATTTTTTTTAAAGACGGTTTTGCTATATTACCTGTGGCTGGACTCAAACTCTTTGGGCTCAAGTGGTCCTCCCCTCCTGCCTCCCAGCTTCCTGAGTAGCTTGACTACAGGCATGTACTACCATTCCTGGCTCTAAATGCTTTATTACCAAAAATGCCAATGATCATCTGAGCCTTCAGCTTAGTGATAATCTTTTTACTGGTGGAGGTGGGAGTGTTGGGTCAGTGTTGATGGCTGCTGCAGGGTGGCTGTTGAAGGTTGTGGTGTAACTGTGGCAATTTCTTGAAATAGAACAACTGCATGAATTGATCTCCTTTCCTTTTATGAAAGATTTCTGTAGCATGCAGTGTTGTTTGATAGCATATTACCTGCAGAACTTCTTTCAAAATTGAGTCAATCATTATAACCCTGCTGCTTAGTTTATGGAATATTCTAAAATCCTTGTTGTCATTTCACCAGTGTTCACAGCATCTTCATCAGCAGATTTCCATGTCAAGAAACTACTTTCTTTGCTCAACCATAAGAAGCAACTCCTATCCATTCAAGTTTTATCATGAAATTGCAGCAATTCAGTCACATCTTCAGGCCTCTTCAATTCTAGTCTCTTATTTCCACCCACATCTGCATTATTCCCTCTCTCCACTCAAGTCTCAAACCCCTGAAAGTCATCCATGAGGGCTAGGTCTGCTTCCCAATGTTAATGTTGATTTTTTTTTTAAGGCTGGTCAAGTGAAGGAGTAGGAGTGAGAGAAGGAAACAAACAAATCTATAACTGGTTGTGATCAGTTAGTTGTAAACACCATTTCACTCACCAGCCTAATGTTGATATTTTGTTTCTTCTCCCATGAGCCACAAATGTTCTTAATGCGATCTAGATGGTGAATCATATTCACTGTACTTTGCCCAGATCCGCCAGAGGAATCACTATCTATGAGCTACAGCCTTAGAAAAATGTAATTCATGGGCAAGTCGGAAGTTGAATAATCGCTGATCCATAAGCCGGTGATGGACCAAAGATGCTGTTGTTGATGTTATGTTGGCAGGCATGAAAACAACATTGATCTCTGTACATCTCTGTCAGAGCTCTTGAGTGACCAGTGCATTGTCAAGAGCAGTAACATTTGAAAGAAATCTTTTTTCCCGGAGCAAGGCTCAGCAGTAGTCTCAGCAGTGGGCTTAAAATATTCAGTAAACCGCTGGGCGCAGTGGCTCACACCTGTAATCCCAGCACTTCGAGGCCAATGTGGGTGGATCACCTGAGTTCAGGAATCGAGACCAGCTTGGCCAACATAACTAAAACCCTGTGTCTACTAAAATACAAAAATTAACTGGGTGTGTGGTGGCACATGCCTGTAATCCCAGATACTTGTGAGGCTGAGACAGGAGAACGCTTGAACCCGGGAGGTGGAGGTTGCAGTGAGCTGAGATTGGGCCACTGCACCCAGCCTGGGCAACAGAGCAAGACTACGCCTCAAAAATCAGTAAAACCATGCTGTAAACAGATTAGCTGTTATCCAGGCTTTGTTCCACTGAGCATAAGCAGAGTAGATTTATATATCCTTTGTTTGTTTGTTTGTTTGTTTGTTTTAAGAGACAGAAGTGTCACTGTATTGCCCAGCCAGCCTTGGAATGCTTGTGCTCAAGTGGGATTGTCCCAACTCAGCCTCCTAGTAGCTGAGACTGCAGATGTGCACCATTACACCTGACTTGTTGTATAGTTCTTTAAGGGTCTTAGGATTTTCAGAACAGTAAATGAGCATTGGCTTCAATGTAAAGTCACCAGCTGCCTTAGCCCCAACAAGAGAGGCAACCTGTCCTTTGAAGCAAGGCATCATCTTGTCCTTTTCTAGCTATGAAAGTCCTAGGTGGCAAACTTCTTCCAACATAAGACTGCTTCCTCTCCGTGAAAATTTGTTGTTTAGTGAAGCCACCTTCATCATTGATCGTGAGCTCAGTCTTCTGATGTTATAGCTTCTGTAAAAAGCACTTGCTGCTTTCCTGCATTTTACGCTTTTGGAGATGGCCTTTCCAAACTCCTCATGAACCAACTTCTGTTAGCTTCAGACTTATTTATTTAATCAATTCTCCTTGGCCTTCATAGAATTGAAGACCAAGAGACATCTGGGTCTTGTTCTGATTAGGTTTTCATTGTAGGAATGTGGCTGGTTTGATCTTCTATCCAGACTACTCAAAACCTTTCTCCGTGACAGCAATACAAGTTGTTTAGCTTTCTTTATCATTTATGTGTTCACTGGAATAGCACTTAATTTCCTTCAAGAACTTTTCCTTTGCATTCACAACTTGCTGTTTGCGTAAGAGACCAGCTTTTGGCCTGAGGCTTTTTAACTTACCTTTCTCACTGAGCTTAATCATTTCCAAGCTTTTGATTGAAAGTGAGAGATGTCCAACATCTTTTCTCTTGAAAACTTAGGCCATTGTGGGTTATTAACTGGCCTAATTTAACATTGTTGTGTTTCAGTGGATAGGGAGGCCGGAGGCTTAGGAGAGAGACAAGGAAGCAGCTGGTTGGTGGAGTGGTCAGAACACACACAACTTTTATGGATTAAGTCTGTGGGTGCAGTTCATGATACCCCAAAGCAATTTCAATAGTAACAGCAATTTCAATAGGCACAGATCATCATAAACAAGTATAGTAATGATGAAAAAGTTAAAAAATATTGCAAGAATTTTCTACCAAATTGTGACAGACACGAAGTGAGTACATGGTTTTGGGAAACAGCACTAAAAGACTTGCTTGACATAGGGTTGCCACAGACTTCAATTTGTAAACAAAACAAAACCCCAAAGTATCTTGTGAAGCACCATAAAGCACAGCACAATAAAAACAAGGTATAATGTATATTAGAACCCTGCTTTAATTTGGTTTCAAGGAAAAAGCAGAAACTCAGACTTTCCTTACATCTTTCTTGACTGCTTTTCCTACCCATTCTGTTTTCAGCAGCCTGTGCACAGAAACAGTACTTAACCACACACTGTATTATAATAATCTGTTTACTTGATTCTCTCCCCTGGTACACTGATTATAAGCTCCTTGAGGACCTTGTCGATGATTTTCGTATCTCCAGGTCCTAAGGTAAATATCTGGCATGTAATAAGCAACTCAGTGAATAAGACATGCTCCGCCTTTTTATTCATCAAACACATGTTCAGTGTAAATATGTCAGGTATTGTACTTACCTTTTCCTAAGGCTACAGAAGTATAAGATGTACAGGATGATCCCCACCAAAGACAGCAGAATGAGAGTCAGAGACTTCACTTTAAATCCCAGTCCTACTAATTATTATTACTAATTATTAGTAGTGATAATTTGTTATTAATTATTACTTGAGTGACTTTCACCAAGCTGTTTAACTTCTCAAAGCCTACTTTCCTTCACTGATATAACAGAGAATAACAGTACCTGCTTTACAGGGTGGTTGTGAGGATTACATGGATTATGTACCATCTGTAAAGCACTTAATACATATGTGACAGCACTCAAAAGTAAGAACTACCTTAGTGGTTTAATAAGAAAAAAGAAACATTTGGATAACAGATAATGGACGGAGCCCTGGACAGTATCTCGAGGAAGGGACACAATTTGCAGGAAGGTTTAGAGGCAATGATAAACAAAAAGGAACAATACAAAGGAATGAGAGCAGGGTATAGCCGCATGGGAAATAAAAAGTTTAGGGTAGTTAGCACATTGGTATCTGGTAAAGAGATAAGAGATGAGGGAGAGAGGTAGATTGAGGCCATTTATGGAAGTGTTATTAATTTCATCCTTCCCACTCTGTGGATAGTGGGTGATTATTGCCTTTTAGTGATAATCTGAGGCTGGTGAGTAAGTGATTCTGGCTCCTTGACGCCACATGGTGAGTAGCAGAGCCACGTTCAACTTGAATTCCTCCGTGTTCCCCACTCATACCATGATGCCAAATCCTAGCTTTTACTACTAAAGAGGTTACTTGATGTCTAATGCCCGAGCTCACAGATTTTGATGTGAGCATTATCAAAACTGCGGGATTTTTAAAAATAGGACCAATATAACAAAGTTTTACTGATTATTACATTTGGCCTAATCAGATATGAATGTTCCATTCATTCATGGTATTTAAATATTTATTCCACTGCTTCACTTTGGCTAGCCTGAAAATAAGCATGTATTAAAAATAAAAATAAATATCATGGTTAGTATTTTAGAAATAATTGTTCGAGATTTTCTCCTGCTCCTCATATCTATATTGCCTGTGGATTAGGCAAATTTGAATTGGATGAACTTGCCTTCACTGGACACAGATTGCAGTTTGGAAGATTTTCCTCTTAAAATAAGGTTCTAAGGACATTTTAGAAATGGACCCATAGAACAGTAGAGAGAGTGAACCTATACTGGTATTGAAGAGCCGCCTCCAAATAGTAACTCACAAGTGATACAAATGGTAGGAGAGTAAACTATGAGACACATTTATTAAATCCACAGGATGTTAGACTATTAACTAAATAATTGCTACCCATGAAAGCCAGGTTCTAAAAGGTGATTTGGCTGGGCTTGGTGACTCATACCTGTAATGCCAGCACTGTGGGTGGCCAGGGTAGGCAGATCACTTTGGAGCCCAGGAGTTCAACACCAGCCTGGACAACATGGCAAAACCCCTGTCTCACTGAAAAACACACACACACACACACACACACACAGATTAGCTGGGCATGGTGGTGTGTGCCTGTAGTCACAGCTACATGGAAGGCTGAGATGGAGGACTGCTTGAACCCAGGAGTTGGAGGCTGCAGTAATCCATAAATCATGATACTGCACTCCTAACTTGGCAACAAAGTGAGACCCCTGTCTCAAAAAAAAAAAAAAAAAAAAATTATCTCCTTTTATTCACTAACATTAAAATAGATTGAAATAGACAACTACAGAACTTCTCTGTGTCAATAAAAATCTTTTCTATAGTGACAATTGAAAAGCCTTTCATTTTCTAGTCCTTTTACCACCCACAGGGAGGCTTCTTTACCAGGCCTTAACTAACAGAAATTTAGGGTCTGCATGCTTTTAAAATCTCAGGGTCAAAAGTTTGATTATCTCTTTTTAAAGTTGGCTCTGTGGAGGCATGTTTTCCCTGCCTCCTTCCCCAACCCTCTGTATCCAACCATTGCTGTAGAAATACTAATACCCTCTCTGAACATTTCACCATTCTTTTTACTACATCTAAGACCTTAATGTAAGAATACAAATTTGATTCCTTCTAGATTTTACATCTTAAAACTTTGTTTAGATTGTGACCCTTCTTTCCTCATATTACAACTTCAGACACACTTTTAATTTCCTATTTGAAGTTGTTATCAATGCTTTTTAGATCTCCTCACTTCCCAAATTTTTCTAGCTTAGTGTACCAACCCTCTGTGAACTGTCTACACGGCTCTACTCCAGAGATACACCAGATTTCAACTGGATTTAATTTCATAAAAGATAAACATTTCTATAAAGTATGCATATTGATTAATTTTAAATTCTATAGTCAAAGCAATATTTAGAATATAAAATATATTAAGTATAACTTTAGTGTATTATAAAATATTCAAAAGATTTTTAAATCTCGGCTGATTTAGACATACTGCATAGGTTAAACAAATTGATTATAAGCTGGTAAATTTAAAGAATCTATAATTTCTTGCTTTGGCCATATTCCCTTTGAAGATACTCTAAGGAGGGGGAAACATGATACAACTGTACAAAATTTCAGGAATATAATACCCACTTCACCCTCTGAGAAAATTCAAGAAGGGGTTTTGGCCAAATAACAAGTGACCTAGAACAGAGATCACAAGATGAAAAGGGACAAAATAATGGGAAATGACAGACTCCTTTGGGAATGTATTATGTAAATACTAAGTATGGTTTTTAACCAAAGGATGCATAGAAGTTCAGAGAACAATAATAATATTTACAATATGATAAGTGCGTCATGAACCTCAAAACTGTGGGAACAAAAAGGAAGTAACAAGCCAGGCTCGTGGCTCATGCCTGTAATCCCGGGCACTTTTAAGAGGCTGGAGGCGAAAGTGGATCACCTTGAGGTCGGGAGAGTTCGAGACAGCCTGACCAACATGGAGAAACCCCATTCCCATATTAAAAGTAAAAATTAGCCGGGTGTGGTGGCGCCTGTAATCCCAGCTACTAGGAGGCCAAGGCAGGAGAATCCCGGCTTTGAACCGGGAGCGGAGGTTGCGTGAGCCGAGACGGGCAACAAGTGCTGAAACTCCATCTCAAAAAAAAAAAAAAAAAAAGGGAAGCAACAGCTTTCCCAATTAAGGCTACAGGAGAGGAGAAAGCACCAATATGCACATGAAAAAGATGCTCAACATCATTAGTCATTAAAGAAATGCACATCAAACCAAATGAGATACAGTTTTTCACACTCACTGGGATGGCTATAATCAAAAAAGACAGACATCAAGTGTTGGAAAGGATGTGAAGTATTGAAACTCCTCATCTGCTACTAGTGACAATGTAAAATGGTACAACTACTTTGGAAAACAATTTGACAGTTTCTTAAAAGTTAAACATAGAAATACCGTATGTCTCAGTAATTAAGCATATTTCTCACACAAACACTTGTACAGGAATGTTCATAGCAGCATTCACACAATAGCTTACTAAAGAAGTAACAGCCCAAATGTCCTCCAGCTGTCGAATGAATAGATAAACGTAATATAGCCATATAATGGAATATTTGGCAATAAAAACAAAGTACTGATTCCCATATAACATGTAGCAGCTTGAAAATGCAAGTTATGAATCTAGTTACAAAACACACATGTTGTATGATTCCATTTATAGGAAATGTCCAGAATAGGTAAATTTATAGAGACAGAAGTTAGATTAATGGTTGTTTGGTCTGGATAGGGTTGGGGGGAGAGGAGATGGGGATTGCCTGCTGATGGGTAGAGGGTTTCGAATTAGTGGGAGACCAAATGTAAAATTAGATTGTGGTGACAGCCAATAACGTGTGACTATATTAATGAACACTTTGAAATGAGTGAATTATATGATATTGTGTTAGTGTGTTTCAGGTTGCTATAACAGAATACCACAGACGGGTAATTTATAATGAACTGAAATTTATTGACTCATGCTCTGGAAAAGTCCAAGACCAAGGTGCCAGCATCTGCTGAGGGCCTTCGCGGCTGCATCTTCCCATAGCAGAAGCTGGCAGAGATGGGTAAGAGGGAGAGCCAGAAGGGGACCAAACTCCCGTTTTGTTGCTAAACACTCCTGATAATGACATTAATCCATTGATGAGGGTAGCCTAATTCACTCTAATGGGCCTACTCACTCTAGTCCCCACCTCCCAATGATGTTGCGTTGGGGATTGCTCAACAGATGCTTTTTGGGAGGATATAGTCAAACCACGCAAGTCTGTGTTTATGTTTCAAAATGTTTTTGAGACGGAAGTCTCTGTCGCCTCGGCTGGAAAGTGCAGTGGGTCGGATCTCAGCTCACTGTGCCCTCCCGGGTTCACGCCATTCTTCCGCCTCAGCCTCCTGAGTAGCTGGGACTACAGACGCCTCGGCCACCTCGCCTCGCTAGTTTTTTTTTTTGTATTTCTTAATAGAGACGGGGTTTCACCATGTTAGCCGGTGGGATGGCAACATCTCCTGACCTCGTGATCCGCCTCGCCTCGCCTCCCAAAGTGCTGGGATTACAGGCTTGAGCCACCGCTACCGCCCAAATGTATTTTTAAAAAAAGGAACTAGTATTGATAACACACAGCAGCTTGCATGAATCTCCAAGGCATTAGGCTAAATGAAAAAAAGACAGTCTCCAAAAGTTTATATATTATATGATTCCATTTATATTTTCTAAATTATTGAAGATCATGACACATTTACTATTCTAAAAGTGTGTGTACATACATACACAATAAAACAATGTTTTTAAAATTCCAGAACACAGTATATATAATAATAGTTTTAGTTTAATGTCTAGGTTTAAACTTTTAGGAAAATGTTACATTCCGCTTTACATTAAGCAGTTAACTCCCTTTGACTGTAACAGGAAATCAATATAGGCTCTAAAATATTGGAAATGTTCACAGTAGTCTCTTAGTCCCCTAATTCCCTTTAACCTTAGTTTCTAATTTGGTGTTTAGCTAATTTTCTCCCTTCTTGTTAAGAAGATAGTCTCTTAGGGTCATGTTTATTTTTCCAAACCGCCTTTTAAAATGAAGAAAAATGTGGAAATATGTTTCACAGTGCATGAAAATCATTTGGATTATCCACAAAACCAAAGAATGACATATAATTTTTTTTTTTTTTTTTCTGAGACAGGGTCTCCCTTCCCCTGTCACCCAGGCTACCAAGTGCAGCAACCATGATTATACCATTGCAGCCTCAGCCTCCCGGCTCAAACAATTCTCCCACCTCAGCCTCCCAAGTAGCTGGGACTATAGACATCCACCACCACGCCAGGCTAATTCTTTTTAATTTTTGTAATAAATCTCCTATGTTGCCCAGGCTGTCCAAACCTCAGGGCTCAAGCAATCATCCCACCTCCACCTCCAAGTGCTGGGATTATATAGGCATGAGCCACTCACCCAGGCTGGAGTACAGGCACAATCTCAGCTTACTTCTATCCTCTACCTCCTGCAGTTCAAGCTGGCTCTCCTACTCAGCCTCCCAAGCTAGCTGGGATTACAGCCTCCCACTACTAACCCTGGCTAATTTTGTATTTTGGTAGAGACGGGTTTCACCATGTTGGGACAGGCTGGTCTCAAACCCTGACCTCAAGTGATCCACCTTCCTCGCCTCCCAAAGTGTCAGGATTGCAGGCATGAGCCAGCACACCTGGCTAGTCTGCATCTGCTTTATACACTTTCTTCAGTAGTATTTACAACAGCCCCAAGATCCATCCTCCTTTGTTATTTCTTGGTGAGATTTTTTTTCTTTTTTTTTTTTTTTTTTTTTAACTGTGTAAGTACAGTTCTCTTTGTATCATTTATACTTTTCTTTGCTGACCAGTTTGTGGATTTGGCCCAATAAATGTCTTTATATTATACTTTGGGCTTTAATAAATCTACTTGGTATTATGTGCTCACTATGTTCTCACTATTATAGGCTGAGAAGAAAAATTACAACTATAGGTTGTATAAGCTATAGGCTGTGACTAGAATTTTAACTTCATCACTGCTGCTTTCGAGTTCTTCAACTTCTAGTGAATTTATCTCCAATAGTTGTATTTGAAGAATTTCGACACAACTGATCTAATGAATTCAGAACACAGTTTACCTCATTTACGCTTTTATACAAATCTGAGCCTGAAACAAAAGTGGTCTTATAAGAACATTTCTCTGCTTGGGACACTCACCAAATAACACTGGTTTGCTCAGGGGCCTCGCTGCTAATCTAATACTTCTACTTAGCATATGTACTGGATTTTGAAGGACATTATTGAGTACCCAGTATTAGTGGCAGACCTGCCTATACCTTCTACTATCTCTCTGCACCTTTTCCTGCCTGGAGCCCAATATTTTTCCCTGATGCCCCCAGTTCTACCCAACATCAGTGTCAGGCTGTCCCAACCCTCCCCCTGCACTATAGCTGGGTCCCACAGCAAGCTTAAGGGCTTGAGTGGCCTGATACACCCATGACTGGCCTTGAGTCCTGGTCCATTCTGGCTGCTTGACTGCTGGCTGTTGCTATCTGGCTTTTTTGAGGTGGAGTTTCACTCTGTTGTCCACAATGGCGCCATCTTTGGCTCACTGCAACCTCCTCGGGCCCAGGTTCAAGCAGTTCTCCTGCCTCAGCCTCCTGAGTAGCTGGGATTACAGGCTGTGCCACCATGCCTGGCTAATTTTTGTATTTTTAGTAGAGAGGGGGCTTCATCATATTGGTCAGGCTGGTCTTGAACTCCTGACCTCAGGTGATCCGGCCACCTCGTGGCTCCCAAAGAGTTGGATTACAGGCGTGAGCCACCACTGGTCTTGTCTAGCTGTATTTTCTTTAAAACAAGCCGATGGATCAAAGAGGCGATTGCTGGGCAAATTCACCTACATTTCTTCTTCAGGATTTGTGTGTTGTTTTTCTGCTCCCATAGGCATGTTTGGCTCCTTGCATTGTCACTACTTTCGCCTTTATTACCATTTTTCTTCCTCTAGTATCTAGACTTGTTAGAGAATTGGAATGACAGCATTACAGTCATAGTTTCCAGTAATTGCTTTCCCTCTGTTTCCCTTTCTATAGTATTCTGAGCCCTTGGTCTCAGGTGTGCTTCTCTTTCCATTGGCTTAGGAAAGTTCATCCTTCTATCTTCAAGTCTTATGTTTTGACGGACTTGTTTTTGTTTCCCACCATCAGCCTTATTGAAACTGCTAACTCAATTCTTTTGCCTCTTGGTATTTGTCTTTGAAAATCACTTCTCACCATGAGTCAGTTAACAAACATGTTGAGGCCAGGCATGGTGGCTCATACCTGAAATCCCAGCACTTTGGGAGGTCAAGGTATGGATCACCTGAGGTCAGGAGTTCGAGACCAGCCTGACCAACATGGTAAAACCCCGCTCTACTAAAAAGACAAATTAGCCAGCTGTGGTGGCACAGGCCCCAATCCCAGCTACCAGAGGCTGAGACAGGGAGAATTTGAACCTGGGAGGCGGAGGTTGCGTGAGCCGAGATCACACTATTGGGCGCCCCAGCCTGGACAACAAGAGTGAACTCCTTCCTCAAAAATAAGTGTTGAACATTTTATAAAATGTTACATGAAGCTGTATATTACATTTTAGTTATAATTGTCACAGCAAATATTAAAGTTCTTGTCTCAAATCAAGAGATAATGGGTGATAGGACCCTGCCCCTCACGCCCCCAAACCCGCCTCCTCTCACTCTTTATTTATTTATTTATTTTGAATGGAGTCACTCTGTTGCCTAGGTCGGGAGTGCAGTGGTGCCTCAGCTCACTCACTGCAACCTCTGCCTCCTGGATTCAGGGCAACTTCGTGCCTCAGCCTCCCAAGTAGCTGGGACTACAGGCACACACCGGGCCATGCCTGGCTAATTAAAACTTTTTAGTTTGTGTGAGACAGAGTCTCTGTGTTTTCCAGCCTGGTCTGGGCCTCGAAGCTGATCCTCTTGCCTCAGCCTCCCAAAGTGCTGGGACAGACATGAGCCACTGCTCAGCCACCTCCTTTCATTCTTAATCCTGGCAGCTATGTTACAGCTGGGGAGTAGGGGGAGTAGGGGAATCTCACAGCCATGAAAATTGATGCCACCACCATAAATTCACCTGATTTCCAACGGTGTTGTATTGTCAACACTATTTAGACATTCTATGTGATTCTAGTTAGCCCAGCCCTCATACAGAGCTAAAATACTTATCACCTCAGTCCTCCATTCTCATATATACAAACCTTCTACTTTACAGAGTGAACTGTATTTCTAATATTCTTATTCTCAGAAGTTCTTTTTTTTTTGAGACGTGAGTCTCCGCCTGTCACCAGGCTGGAGTGCAGTGGCCGGATCTCAGCTCACTGCAAGTCTCACCCGGTTCACGCCATTCTCCTGCCTCAGCTCCCCTCCGAGAAGGCTGGGACTACAGGCTCACCACTGCGCCTCGGGTTAGTTTTTGTATTTTTAGTAGAGACGGGTTTCACCGTATTAGCCAGGATGGTCTCTGACCTCCTGATCTTAGGATCCCGGGCCTGCCTCGGCCTCCCAAAGTGCTGGATTACAGGCTTGAGCCAATCGCCGCCCCGCTTATCTCAGGAAAGTTCTACCACGCCTGTGTGCCTAACATTCATCCTTTACCACGCTCCTTGTTGTCATTCAATATTGATCCATACACCTGTGCTCAAACCTTTCGCTTCCCTTTCAACTCTGTAGATTTCACTTTTTATTGACTCCTTCCCCTTTGATGTATTACAATATTCAATCTCTCTGTCACTCTTTCTTTGTCTTTCTCACCGCATTTTTGCTCAGCCTTCCAAATAATTTCTCAAATTTGTCCCGTTTCGCTGAAGTGGCGCACGAAAACGCGAAAGTTTCACGATAAATGCGAAAACGGTTAAACACCCAATTCTGAACTGAACGAAGTAATACTGGCGA
>NC_044982.1:152590597-152616451 GCF_008728515.1 Papio anubis
TTGTGATACTCTTGCCAGTGCTGCAAGGTCACAAACTGCTCTGTGATTTCTTTAATAATTGCTTGACTTGTCTGTTGATATGATTTGGCTGTGTCCCCACCCAAATCTCTTTTTGAATTGTAACTCCCATGATTGCCAAGTGTCATGGGAGGCACTCAGTGGGAGGCAACTGAATCATGGTGGCAGGTCTTTCCTATGCTGTTCTCGGATAGTAACAAGTCCTCCCACGCAGATCCGGAGGAGTCAAAACAGCAGCCACACCCAGCTAATTCTCGGCTTCCCTGCCATCCAGGTAAGACCTGACTTCCTCCCCCTTGCCTTCCACCATGCATTGTGAGGCCTCCCCAGCCATGTGGAACTGTAAGTCCATTAAACTTCTTTTTCTTCCCAATCTCAGATATGTCTATATCAGCAGCATGAAAATGGACTAATATACCTGTTTTACAGCCATTAGATTCTAGGTAAGGCTTGGGACATAGGGAGTTAGCAAGGTCCCCTGGGTAGGCTGGGAAGACTCAGACATTATCTTGCAGAAGCCTGTCCTGTCCTGACTCCTGCAATCCATACATGGTTGGGTAAAATTGCTTGCTTACTAGGTTTTTCACCAAAAATGAAAGTTGTTAAGAGTTAACAGTGTAAAATGTACTTGAGACTACTGGAAACAGTTTTGCACGCACGATATAGAAGGAAAGTAAGTGTGGTTTTGGTCAGGAAGCAAGAAGGCAGGCGAATGGCGGCTTTGCTGAAAGTGAATGTAATACTGTCCAGAGGGTTTTAAGGCTTGTCTTAACCAAAAAGAGTAATAGGACAAAATTGAAAGTTTAAGCAAGTTGAAAAGGGTTGATATTTTAAAGAAAGTTCTGTGGTTATGAACAAGTTGGCTAAGATTTGAAGGGGATTATTTAGTTTTTTCATAGGTGGAACATTAAAATAAAATCACACTAATGCAGGGCTGGAATTTGGACCCATGTGTCTGAATAACAGAATTTTCTTAGACATTTGATCTGTTTAACAGAAAATTGTAAAGAGTTAAAGAGGTTTACAAAAATTTTACCTTATGGTCAAACTAATTAAGATTGTATAGACTTGTTTATAAGGTTTTATTAAGAATTGGGCTTACTTACACTAATGAAAAGGTTAAATTTGACTTTCTCTTTTAAATAAGATTTTAGTGTAATATTAAAAGATAATGAAAGATTTTTGTTTGCCTTTTGAATAAATGACAAAAGCAGGGGAGAGAAACCGAGATTTATTTCGGCTCGCGCTATCTTTATAGATCCTGTTTGAAAAGTTGAGTCCTCCCTATCAGGTGATGTTTGGCTGAAGCTCGATAACCTGCTGACGACACTGGATCTTATTTTTGCCAGCTATCAAAGCAAACGCTGGGCGCATTTACAAACTCCTTTTGTTTGTTTGGGTTTGTTTTTGAGACCGTGTCTTGCTTTGTCACCCAGGCTGGAGTGCAGTGGTGTGATCTCGGCTCACTGAAACCTCCACCTCTGGGTTCAAGTGATTTCCCTGCCTCAGCCTCCTGAGTAGCTGGGACTCAGGTATCACCACTGCCACCTAGCTAATTTTTTTTTTTTTTTTTTTTTTTTTTTTGTATTTTTAGTACAGACAGGGTTTCACCATGTTGGCCAGGTTTGTCTCAAACTCCTGACCTCTGGTGGTCTGCCTGCCTTAGCCTCTGAGGTGAGATTTTGAGGCATGGGGCTTCCCACACCAAGCCAATGTTGACAAACTTTTTTGATCCAAAATCCTAGGCCATCTTTTGTCATAATTAAATTTTCAGATATTAACCATAGGTCAAAGGAGACATATTTTTGCATGTTGTATTAAAAATCAAAACAGAAACATTGTTAAGTATGAAATGATGTTTTTTATTTTCTCACACTACTCATTTTAATATGAATGCATTATTGTTATTAATTTCAGAATTATACAAAATTCCTGTGATTCTGATATGTTTCAGTGTATATATTAACAGTAATAATTGATTGTTATGTTAAATTATTGTACCCTGAATGGGCTGCAGTCTTTTACCATGGTCATTCAGGCTTCATCCCTTCACAGCGTGGTTTTGCTTTATTTTCAGATGGAGTTTTATGTCAAATATAAGGAATCCTGATAGATGCTCTTGAGTGCACCAGATTTCTACCGATGGCATAGGAACTTTAGCGACATTAAAATAGAGGAAAAAACTGCCGGAGAACTCATAAGAACTAAACATGTTCACTTGGGCTGTTATTAGAAGTGGGAGGTGTCATAGACTGTTTTCATGGAGGGCTGGGAAAATAAATCTTATGGCTGCTTTTGTTTGAGAAACATTCAGCACTGTTTCAAATCCGAAAACCACTTGACTTCAGCCCAGCTTTGCTGGCACAGTGAGGCCTCGGCTCTGAACAGAGACTGAGAACATGCTTTCTCTCACCTGGGCTACCTCCATAGGCTGAGAGAAGCTTCTTTGTGAGTATTCCTGAACTTATAAACTATATAGTGCATAAGTACCAGCAAGAATCTATTTCTTTGCCATGTGAGTTGGAATTGCCTTGCAGGTGTTGCCTACAAGGGCTTTGGCCTGAAATGGCATGCACTCTTTTTGAGACAGAGTTTCTTCTGCATGCAAACTGATTTTGGCTTTAATCTCAAACTCATCAAACGGCTCATCTCTGATTCAAACCAGTTCTTCCTCAAACTCGATGGCGCTGGATTACAGGCATGCCTCTGCCCTTCAACTTGCTGTTGCCACTAGAGATGCAGTTTTCTCGTGATCCTGAACATGAAACTCTATTTCAGGGTGATCCACCTACTCAAACACCAAAAAAAAAAAAAGAAGATACCTTCCAATCAAAGCCACTATTTCAAAACAGGAATAACTCGCTTCAAACTCTGCAGATGGCACAAGAATCCAGGATTGACGCAGAATATTTCCTTTGGTTCATTTTAATGACAGCCTCTTGAAGTATCTGATAATTGAGGGAATGCAGACCATCTCAGGGATCTCGGGTGAGGGTGCCGCCCATGTCCATTCATTTACCCAGATATTGGTTGGAGCTCAAGACTTTTTAAAAAGTCCAACCTGAAGTTCCTTTGGAATAAAATTTGAACAAAAGCCAATTTAAAAAGAGACCTATATGGAAAAATCATTAAACTACTTTGGGGATGATTGCATCCATTGCAGAAGCAGGGGCGTTGGGCATGACTCTTTGGCTGCTGCCTCAAGCCTCCTGGTTCAAGCAGAATTCTCAAGCCTCAGCCTCCATTGGCTGATTACAGGCACCCACTGTCACACCCAGCTAATTTTTTGTATTTTTTAGTATTAGAGACGGGGTTTTTGCCATGTTGGCCAGGCTGGTCTCAAACTCCTGACCTCAAGTGATCCCACCTTGGTCCCAAAGTGCTGGAGTTAAAAGTGTGTGAGCCACACGCGCAGTCAGAAAATAATTATTCATGCTAACTTTATGTAACCTCAAGGTAAATTATAATAAGACTAACATTTATTTTGCAAATAAATTTGTCCTATTATGATTTGTCTTTAGTAAAAACGGGATCTGGAAAGAGAAAAACATGTTTCAGAAAAAATCTATAGTACACCCACTGTTAGATTCTAGTCTTGTCCACTGTTTTTTAAGTTTTTTATTATTTTTTCTGCAATGGACTAAATCAGGTGCCAGGCTACAGGAACAAATAAATAAGCTCGGGCACTGCACCGACCACAGGACTCAAATCAAGGTGCTACTACCACACACTTTCTCCTGGGGCCCAACAAAATAAAAAGTATTCCCTTATATAATACAGACAAGAGAAAAATCTTGTGGACCTTTCAAGCCTCAACAAAGACTAACTGGGGATGAATTTTGTGCTGTCAATGCAACACTGTTTTCATCTTCCATCAGGAAATGCACGCTTTCATTAAAAAGATCCACATTTCATCCCTCCATGAACATGCAGGGGCCCCATCACGAAACCACCAGCCTCTTGACCAGGGGGCTGGCTTTATTGATCAGACGGGAATCCGTTTTCACGGGTTCACTTCGATTGCGAGAAAGTTCATGAGGATGCGATGCCTCCATATTTTGCTCTTGTTACTCCAAATCTATCTTTTCCCAACCGTTGTCCACTTTCATTGAGTAAGGTACTGCTTCCGCCGAAACCGTGGAGTTTTCTTTATGCTGTGGGGCGGGAGAACCACTTCAGGTGGTTACAGTTCCGGCACGGACCCGGCACCTTCCGGCTCTCGAACTCACCAACTTCAGGCGACAGAGTACCATCAAACTTTCGCCGGTTTCGAACGTAGGGTGAGAATATCGCGCTACGGTACCGCTGCATCAATGCGAACCAGCTTTACGAAACTTCGATGTTTCGCTCCTTTACCGGGACAACACAAACTACGCGCCTATCGGCAGGAAGAAGCAGAGTGATACCGCCGCTTTTCCATCTCCGCCAAACCGGCACCGCCAGTTGGTCTCCTCTATATTAGATTAACCGAAAATGATCAAGGGAATGATTCGGCAGAGGTTACACTTCTCCGCACTGCCGCCGCTTTAATAAAGCTGATGCTGATGGCTAAGACAGACTGGCACAACAATAAGCTGAAGACGCCAGCTCATAGCATTGGACCAAAGTCTTCCGGTGAAAATCAGCTTTCAAAGTATCGAACAATCGCACTAAGGGACAAAATGAGGATCGCTCAGGCTCGGCCATTTCCATTCGAAACTGGAATACATTCACTACCGGATAAATTCTAAAAGGTTTAGAGAACCTGGAACCGAAAAGTTGATCCGTCTTAAAACATTCATAAAACCCAGAAATATCGGCTCTTCTCTGGAAGCCGCTGACCAAAAGAATAAAACGCCGAGCTCAATAGAGGAGGCGCGAGGAGAGCACAGGCCAGAGGTAAAGCGATAATACTTCCGGTGACCGACGGACCGCAGATATTTAAAGAAGGAAACTGAAAATTTATTGGAAACAAGTGATAATGGAAACACAACATAGCAAAACCACGCCGAATGAAGTGACAACCGGTACTGGAGAGGAATTTCAGGTTCCATCAAAAAAGAAAGCAAAAACAGCTAATAAATAACCAAAAGAACAGAAAAGCGGAACAAAACCAGTTCAAATTAAGTGGAAGAAATAATAGGATAACGAAATGCGTGAAATGGCTCATATAGATCGGCGAGAAACAAAATTTGTTTTGAAAGGATGGCGAATAAATGCTAACGAACTAATCGAATCGAGACGAAAAGAACATTAACTGGTTCCGCGAGGAATTCGAGCCGGCGACCGGTAAACGCCTGCCGCAATCAGGGGCCAATCTGGAGAAATGGGATGTCGCCGAACACCTTGACTTACCGGGGCTGAACGGAAGGGATCAAAAGGCAGGACTGGAACCGTGCCGATTCGGCGAGGATAGGCGCATCAAAGGGATACCGACCGAAACCTGGACCGGCCGAAGCTGCCGCTGATTTCATCAATCGCCAAGACAACCACCGACATAACTCAGAGCTATGCAGCAGTACAGGAGAGAATTTCCGCCGGACATTCCGGGGCTGTTGGTACCTGATGCCAAAACCAAAACAAAGACAACATATCAAAATTAAAGAAATTACGGAGCCAATATCCCTAATTGCAAGAATTACTCGGCTATTCACCAGTAACATTGATTCGCTCAATGTTAAAGGTCACTGTCGCCATTAGTGAGTTACCGCTCCCTGGGATTTCGGAATGGTTCAACGCCGCCGATCGATGTGCCCACATCCTCGAGCGGTGAACAAGGCTTCGCCGCCAGTCGCCTACGATTGTCCGGCGTTGACCAAAGAACTAACACCCCGCACAAGCTGATAAAAAGTACTCGAAACACAGGAAGGGCATATCTCGGCGCAACTCAAATGCCGCGAACCGCTTGCCACGTAGCATCGCCACTGAACCAGGGAAAAGAACACAGAAATGCACCCTCTAGAATCTAGAAGATTTTATAGTATCGCTTTCACTATTATTGCCGAAATGAGCATGGAAGTCCCCAGCGAGGCCGATCGGTCAGAAGGCCTCTATAAGGGAAAGAAAGTCGATACCACTTGTTTCCGGTGTCCTGTTTCTTATTTGAGAATCCCAAAGACTCCGCCGAAAGACTTCTAGAACGTCAAAATTCAGTAAAAGTTACGGGATCTAAAAATCAAAGATGATAAATTTTCCTCCCATGCCAATGTGACTGCTTCTTAATATAAGCCTTTAAAAATCGTGCATTTTCCCCTGTACCAGCAGTATCAGAACTGAAACAGAAAAGACATCCAAAAAGCCAGTCCCATTTTACAATAACCACAGAACCAAAGGTAATCTCCAGGAATAGCACAGAGATCTGTAAACCGGGATCCTGTGAAAATACCAAAAATAATAGAAATGGGGAAATGGGGCTGATTTTCAAAAGAGTGAAGGATCTCATTTACAGCCTGGACTGGAAAATCAATATTAGGAAGCCAGTAGATTTAAGACATTAAGGCTGGAAGCCTGACTTCACCACAATCTAACACTTTTGGGAGGCTCGAGCCAGAGGAACATCATAGAACCAGCTTTGGGATGGGACTCGGCTGCATTGTACATGGCAAAAGAGCCTCCTGAAACACAAGGTGGCGGGGCATGGGTGGCATGCACCTGATCAAAGCTTGGGGATGAGACCGGGAGGATGCAGCAGACCATGAGAGTGAGAGGCAGGGGGTGCAGGCGAGCAGAGATCTGTTATTGCCTCCAGCACAGGTACATTTCCCGGAGACTCACATATAAAAGAAACAAAATATTCAAAATGTCCCTGCAAAGCTGATCCTGATTCCAAGGTACAGTTTACCATCAAAGGCTCACCAAATATGGTGCCTGCAGAATAAGAAAAGATACAAAAGGCTGCCAGCAAATTACAAAGGAGTCCTGAACCCACTTGGCTTCCTCTGAGTGGCTCAGCAAAACCAGAGGAATCAGTGCACTGAAGCTGAAATATTACAGGATACTTCAGTAGTGCACCTGTGGTCCCAGGTGCTGGTGGCTTCAGGGCCGGGAGGATCACTTGAGCCACTGGAGGTGCCGGGATGGAGGCGAGCCGAGATCGGTGCACTTCACTCAGCCTGAGCAACGAAACTGAGATCAGCCATCTCAAAAAGGCAAAGATACATTCCGGGGCTACCTCAAACCGGCTGAAACAGCATGATGCGGCTTTTGAAACATGAACCAGTGGACAGGGAACGAAACCCAGAAGCAATCCCGCACCGGTGAATCATTTCCCGAGGTACATACCTTCGCTGCTGGGGAGAGATCGATATCTTCAAGCTCAAAAGCGTTTTCGGGAAAACTTTGAGACCATCCGCCCAGCGAAACTCAAAACAGACCCTGCGAACCTGAAAACGCAATCGAGGCGGATAAGAACTGATCAGAGACCTCAACTTCAGGAAACTACTATAAAGAAGGCATTGGAGAAGAATCTCCGGTTTATTCGACATGAGCAAAGGTACTGCCCGAGCAACCAGGCGGCACAGACGACAAAGCAAAATGGACGCACCATGGGATCATCGAGTTCAAAAAGCACCTGAGGAACCTGATCAACAGTGAAGGAGACAAGCACACACGAGATGGGAGAAAATCTGGTACAGAAATTCACTATCATTAGGGACCAGCTCAACAAAGTACCTGGGGCTGTTTAATTCTGTAAGGAAAAGAATCTAATCTAGAATAAAAGAACAGTTGGGATGAGAATGATGTTTCTCGAAGACACTTCAAGGTATTAGCAAATAGAGCATGAAGGTGTGCTCTTGCCATCACTGATCATCAGAGGAAAGTACGAAATCAAAAACCTGATAGAGGGGTTATAATCTTACTCAGTTAGAGACGACTTGGATCCAGAGACAGAACAACAACTGGATACTGTGGGGATCTAGCCCGGAGACCTTCCACTGACCGCTGGGGAATGTTGCCTCCAAATTAAGCAAAACCACTTATGAGGTGGAGTTTGGAGTTCTCAGCTGAGTAAAATAGGGATACATATTACAGATTCACAAACAGTCCGTGCTGGGATATATATACCCAAAGGGGAAATCAGTGTATCAAAGGAGATATCTACATTCCGCCATCTATTCGCAGCAGCAAAGGCCCCGGAAGCAGCAAAGCGTCCGCTCAGCAGAATGGTGAACAAAGAGAAAATACGGCTGTAATGGGTACCAATCGCTCACCACTCAATCCGGCACAAGTCATTGAAACAACTGCTTATGGATGGACTGGAGTTCCACTTAATATTAAAAATCGTCGAGCACAGATGATGGCGGCCATCATCATTGCGGGATCCCAAAATCCTTCGTGAACATAAAATACAGGGAAACAGAAGGAATCAATTACCGAGAGGCTGGGGAGAACGACGAGGACCGAGAACCAGATGCTGGAACAATACAAAAAGCAACTGAATGAATGGTATACCAATATTTGGCCAACTTCAGGACTCTTTTACCCTTTCGAGTCAATAATAATTTAATCGTGCGCTTTTGAAACAACTAAAGGTGTAATCAGATTGTAACACAAAGAGAATAAATGCTTGAGGGATAGATGCCATCGCCTAGTACTCGGAATTGCATTATGCATTTCATGCCTGTATCAGAAACATATCATGTACCCCTAAATATATACACCTACTAAAAGTACCACAAAAATTTAAAATTAAAAGTGTTTTCACAAAATCTAGGTGAGCAGGAACAGGTGGCTGCAATCTGGGGCAGGAGGGAGGATCACAAGGTCAGGAGGTGAGACCATGTCTGGCTAGCTGCGGTTGTTTTCCATCTCACTAAAAGTACAAAATCCAGCAGGGCATGGGTCTGGCCTGGGAGGCTGAGGAGCAAGGAGAGGGCTGGCATGGGCTGGGAGAGCAGAACTTACCGGCCCGAGATCAGTACCTGCACTCAAGCCTGGGCGACAGGAAACTCGTCTCAAAGCAAAAGCAAAGAAACATAACTCTATGAGTAAAGAAACATAGTTTCCTATCTCATTGGGCTCTCACTCAGTAGTGGGGAATGAGATCAAAAAATAAAAGGGTTTTCAGACTGCATAAAACATATAGCTGCTGGGTCTCAAACCTGTTAGCTATTGTCAGTCATAATAACTCTGGGAAACTAAGAGAAAAATAAGCTGAACTCTGAGGAGATACAGACGATGGTGAAAGGGACTCAGGATTCAAACATATTGTGCAGCGCGATCATCAATTGGATTTCAACATGACATTGAGAGGAACCATGACCTTAAGCCATTAGGATTTCGCTGATGGTATCAAGTATCTGCACAATTTTTTTTTAATCCTTATGTAAGCTATGAGTAGAATTTTCTATTTTGTTATGGTTCTTTTTAATTGATGTGCATATCATTAGATTACTATTGGATTTGTGCACTTGTCAATAGAAAAGGAAAAGAAAAAGAAAAAGATATGGGGTGAAGAGGCCCTGAGGGCATTCATCGAAATTTGAGATGGAGACAAAAGCTGGTCCATACTTGGGCCTCGGGGAAGCTTTCTGAAGCAAGACAGGCCAGGCCACAAAGCACCTGAGGGAAGACAAACTGGTGTGGGAACATGAAGATCAGGGAGGCTGGTAAGAGCAAAACTCTAGAGAAAGTGAAAGGACGTGAGGTCCGAGAGGTGCAGGGACTCCATCACTTAAAAAAGAGCTGCAGAGCACCAGTGAGGACACTATCATATTTTATGTGAGAAAAGACAGCTTTGAAGAGGATTGAACAGAAAAGTAAAGTGATTTTTTAGATTATTTTGTGGAAAGCTGATCCTTGCAGAGCAAAGGAGATTACGCGTCTTGGACATTCTCCTATACTCCGCCATACCAGTAACTCATCGTTGGTATTCACATCAGTACTCATGACAAACTAATAGGTACCCTCTAGGACCTTGGCATTTGCCTGGCCTTTCTAGTAGCTTTGATGAGGATTTAGAATCTGATAGACGAATAAATGGAAATAAAACTTTTGAAGTACTAATATAATGTGCTCTTTGACATGATACTAGCAATTCTTGGCCATGGTCTTTTAAATTAATAAAAGGGAATTCAAGCACTGTGACACAGTCTCAAGCTTAGCTGTGCATTTTGCATGAGCTCACCAGTGGGAAGTCTTGTGGCTGGGAGTTTTCAAGGCACATAAGCGATCGGCTACACAGGCCAGCCAGCTGACAGCCATGAGCACAAACTCAGGCAAGATAGGAATAGTGAGAGAGGCTGTCAGGAGAAACCTAACACAGGCAAGAGATCAGACTGGCTAGAATTACTCTGCACGCCAGTGAGATGATGAAAAAGTGCTCAGTTTGGGAATATGGCTTTGGAAGGAACCAACAGCAGGCTGACAGTGGATTAGATGTGGATAGTAATGTGTGAGAGAGAGAGGAGTTGCAGTGGTTTGAGCAGTCCCCTTCAAAACTCGTGTTAAAAATTTAATTACAATACCAAGTGCAGAGCAGGAATGCACTGAGGCAGGGCATGAGGCAATCCATAACCCCATTGAAGGGAGAGCTGAAGCGGGGAATGGATACTAAAATTAGGGGGTCAGGGGCTGGCTCCTAAACAGCTATGGTGAAACCATCCTGTTAAAATAAAACTCAAACCATCCAAGAAACTCAAGAGTGACAAGTGCAGTGAAACGATATCCATTCACAGGTGGGGCTGAGGGCAAGAACCATGGGCTGGAAGACAGGATGCAGGTGAGCTGGACTCAAGTCTGTGCGCTCAAACTGTTTGTAGGTGAAACTTCATCTCAAAAAGGTGGTTGGTTCTCCTGAGTAGGCTTCAAATATTTCAAGACAGACTTTTGACACCCCCTCTGCTGTCTGTACCTCAATAATCTTGCCCTTCCACCTTCAGGCTTGGGTATTCAAAGGCTCCTTAAGTGCCAATTTCAACTCTTGGTTTCCGGCCTTCAGCATGAGGAAGATTGTGCCTCACTGAGGCCACCCGACATGTGATGAGTCAATGCATAAGCAGAGAAAATGGACAGGAACTGCATGATCATCCATCCTCTTAGTATTCTATTCCAGCAACAGGAGCTGAACCAATAACAAATTACTAGAGAAGGAAAGATGGTAGAATAAGACATGCCATGGGAGAAAGTGAAACTTCTGTTTGACAAGGATTTGGGAACCTACTATAAAGGGTTCAACAGACTGAAAATAGAGGAAGAAAGAGACCAGAAATGGGTGTGGCAAGGGGTTTCATAGAGTATGAGACCTGACATTTGCTATATATTACAGGTGTTCAAACAACGCCTCTTGATGAAGCAGCATCATGTAGCTCAAATGTAATTCCATTTGTACAGGATTTTTTCATTATGCTCCCAAACACAAGGTAGCTACTATTCTCAATACTCAGTGAAGAAGCAGTGATACGTTCAAGCTGTAGGAAAAGCTGGCTGTTGGACTTATCGAGAGATCGTTTGTTTGCCTCCAACACGGAATCTTCCTATTCAAGGCTAAGCTTAAATGCACTTGATTGTCACTCTATCTAGCAACTTTAGAATCTTACTCTCAGTATGCTACAACTCTTTTATAGTTAAAGCTATGATCCTTTGCCTGTTCCTTTCTTAATATGAAAGATTTAGTTGATTTCATCATTTCTTTTAATTCACTGATACTGAGTAATGGGAAGGATGTTAGCAGATCAACAAGCATGGGCCACTTGTGAGGCAGAGTCTTGGTAAAGCACAGGTGGGGTTTCTTTTTTTTTTGAGGCAGGTCTGCTTCACATGTGCCAGGCTGGGAGTGAGTGGCAGATCTGGAGACTCCACTGCAAAGCTACTTTTCCGGGTTCGCCATTCCTCTCCAGCACCTCCGGCGACAGCCAGGGTTGGGCTGCATACCGCGCTTGAGCTTCAGTGCCATATTTTAAGGCAAGAATAGGGTTTCACCATGGTAAGCCGGGTTAGTCTCCCTTCTCCCGTACCATGATGTCGCCGCCTGAGCCTCCCCAGTCGCTGGGGATGTGAGGCGCTCCCGGCCCAGACTGAGTTTACTTTTAACATGCTGTCTCCTCGACATCCTTCTCTTCTACAGTGTCGTTCTCCCACCCTCCCACTCTAATTTCCGCATATAATGTGTGGTGGCTTATTATGCCTTAGGGTCACGTTACAGTGATTGAAGGGGGCAGGAAGGGAGTAGAATTACTTTGCCATGCAAAAGAAGGGATTTTTCATATATGGTAGCTCAGAAACTCTTCTAAGTTAAGGACACTCGCTCAATCCCAGCCCAGCACTTTGAGGAACCGAGGCGGGCAGTGCTCAGGGAATCAGGAATGGAACAGTCTGGCTACAGCTGGAGGTGACTAGAATCACTAAAGCAGAGTGGCTAGGAAAGGCGGGCAGGAGGCGACACAGGTCCCAGCCACTCAGGAGCTGCAGTAGGGAGAACCAGAAGCGTGCAGGAGAGGCAGACTTGTAGGGAACCGAGATCCGACCCCTTGCACTCCAGCCTGGGAAGCTGACAGACTGAGACTCCATCTCAAAAAAAAAAAAAAAAAAGAATGCATACTTCATGTGAGCTAAGCTTAGCATGTGGCCACCTGTGCACCTTGACACTTCAGGAATGGCTCAGCAGTCAGCTCAAATTTTACAGGAGTCTCAGGTCAGACCCTCTAACTTCATTGCCATGGGACCTCAGGGGGTGCCTGTGCCAAAGGGGACAGGAGAGGGCAGCTTCAGGAGTCATGGGGTCCCTAGGTAGAGATTAGAATTTCATGAACCTGGTCTGGAATTTTTGCAGATGAAGTCTCATTTAGGTTTTAATATTTTGCTAATTACATTTCAGTCATTATAATTTTTCAGAACAAAGGCTCCATGTGTTTCACTAAATGCAGAAACTCCATTGGGCCTGAAATTAACCGGCACAGGGAGCCGCAGTTTGGTCTCGGTATCGCGGACCGATGTTCCGTCAGTTCAACGCCCTTCCTTTTTCAACAATTTCATCATCGGGTGATCTTATCTCCTCCGTGAACGTGGACAGGCGCGATAAAGCCAGAATAACGTCGAGCGGGACTGGGCCGGTGCGGCTGCCAGCGTCCTGTAGAACCTGAAGCTGCGCGCGCCGCTTTCAGTACCGCCAGGCCCACAGACTTCATGAAAGTGCATGTGGCGAGTGGTCCTGAGGAATGAGGCAACCAACTCTCAGATGTTTCAGCCTGGAGTCCCCACGCTCCGAGCATTGCCAGGGGATGGCTAATTTCAGGCTGTATAATACCACCTCAGCTATTCTACATCGGAAAAAACCAAAAAAACAAAAAAACAAACACCTGGCTACAGTACCCCAGTTAGCACATAGAATCATGAAAAATAATAAATCGTTGTTTGAAGACGCCACTAAGCTTTGGAATATGTAACACAGCAATAGATAACTGAAACACACAGGTAATCTTCACAACCACCCTACAGAGAAATTGCCATTCATGCTCTCATTTTCTGCAGTGCAAAAGCTTGGGGTTTAAGGCTATATAACCATGTTCAAGATGAAATGGCAAAGCAGAATTAAAATCTATGTTGATCATGATTCAAACTAAAATTGTATATTAGGGTTTTCATGACAACTGTGCCTAAGACCTGGATAAAGCCTCTTCTCAGTGGGCAGGCAAAAGAACTAGAACGATATTCAGGCATGAATAAAAGGTACTTCAAAATATTTTTATCACCTGAGAACGTGTCTAACGAAGACTTCATTCAGAAAACAGTTTGTACATTATATGGAACTGATTAGTGTTCACCAAGGAGCAATGCTTGACACTGGGAACAGAGACTTTACACAAACAGATGCTCCCATGGAGAGTAAAGGGAAGAAGGATATTCATTAGGACAAAGAATGAGAACTAACATGGTCCTCAGGTGGTTGTCATGGTTCCAGGGAAGAGAAGTCTTTCCAGAGAAAAAGACTAAAACTAATGAAAGAAAAGATGTTCGACATCACTAGCCATTAGAGAAATGCAAATTCAGACTAACTGTGAAATATAATTACATACTTATTAAAACAGCAAATAAAAGGTAGTGTCAGTACTGATTGCTGGCCAGGATGTGGAACAACTAGATTATTGTTGGTAGGAATGTAAAATGAATGACCATAGTTGGACAGTTTCTTATAAAACTAAATGTACAACTACCTTACGACCTAGCAATCACACTCCTGGGCATTTATCTCAGAGAAGTGAAAATTTACATCTATACAAAAGCCTGCATTACAAAGTATTCCGGCAAGCATTTGGTTTCTGTTTGTTTTGTTTTGTTTGAGGCAGTCACCTGTCCATTGCCGGGCTGGGTGGTGGCGCGTCTCACAAAGCTCCTTTGCAAACTCGCTCCACCGAATGTACCATTCTCCTTCCTCAAGCCTCCCAAATGGCTGGGACTGGGCGTACCACGCCATCATAGCAATAACTTTTTGTATTTTAGTAGAGCGGGGTTTCACCCGTGTTAGCCAGGATGGTCTCAGCCACCTGACCACGTAATCCAGCCAGCCTCGGCCTCCCAAAGTGCTGGGACTACAGGCGTGAGCCACTGCGCCCGGCCAGTAACTTTATTTGTAATATCCAAAAACTGGAAACACATCAGAATATTTCATAATAGGTAAATGGTTAAAATAAACTGCTACATCTGTTCCATGAGTGTACAAACATAATAAAAGGAGCGACGAAGGCTTGCAGCCGGAACTGAGGCATGCCAGTGGAAAAAAGCCAGTCTCAAGGTCAAAAAGAAAAGAATATCTTTCAACATAGTTATTTCATTATGTCTTTCGGCACCGATAGAAAAGCGATGAGATTTGGGGACCGGGACGAGGATTAGGAGAGACGAACCGCCGACAAAGAAATGGCTCAGATGTTTATGGTGATAGAGAGTTCACCATATCTGGTGCATGGTGATGATTCTGCATCGCCGTGATGAAATGGCGCCAGAACATACACTCGTTATCGTGAGCTTCTGGGTTTGCAGGTATTTAATACTGGTTATGTAAGATATAACCACTGGGGGAAACTGAGAGAAGGGAACATGGACCTCTCTGTACTATTCTAGAAATTTCCTATCAATCTATAATTTTCAAAATGAGCAGGTAGAAGGGCTGGTACAAAATGCCTCAGTAAAGTTGATTTTTAAAGACTTGGCATTCCAGGCATGTCACTCACAGGACATGACTAATTACCTAGAACATGCTCTCCTTTACCTCTTCCCACCTCATCCCCCATACACATTCCCTAATCAGTTTCTCAGCCATAGTCCATTGCTTGTTTTTGGATCTTTTATTAAAGATTAAATGGTATTTCTGAGAGGAAAGGAAGAAAGCAGGAACCAGAGCTTTCTGGTAATCACCAAAAAACAGGCAAGCTCAAGAAGGAGAGAATGGCTCCACAGACTGTGAAAATTAGACAAATGATGTGAGGAAGGGTGGGTGTGTTTACTTTAAGCAAAGTAGCTACCGGACAATATCTCCATAAACTATTTTGTGTTGCCAAACTCACAGCTGTTTATTCTGCACCACCAACCTCACTCTGGCAACTCGAATTCATACCATTGTTCCAAAGAAAGATTAGTGCAAATATAACATCAAGACCGGAAAAAACAGCTCAGACAGCAGTGGCACCTTAATAAATATGAAAGTTGGTATTTTACTTACCAGCCTAGTATTTTATAAAGTTCACTGCAAATGCAGACCTCAGAGCAGTCACTTGTGTACAATGATTGATAATCATCATTCCAAGCCCCTGGGCTTAGGTGACTCATGAAGGAAAGAAGATTGCCCAAGAATCTACATCAGTTATTGATTTTTTAAAATCTGAATCTCTCAAACACCAGAAAACATTGATCAGACATAAGTACACTCAGCCCTGCGTACACCCAGGCTCACAGAGATTGCAATTAGCCCTCCTCCATTGCTCAGATGTATGCAGTAAGACGCCCTTTTAAAACTTATTTTCTCTCATTTCAATTCTATCTTGAACATTCTTGAATATATTGAAAATGAAATTTGACTCCGATTTTTTTCCCAGTCCTTCCAGGGACATTCTTGGTGAACCTAGAATGAGGGCAGAAAAAAATGTGCTTCCCTCTACCAAAGAGAAGTCCAGCCTGTTAGCTCCCTGAAAAAATCTGGCATGTTATTAATTAAGCATTTTCCTTATTGAGCTTTCAAAAAATGGTCCAATATAAATCCTGATTGAAGAATATGAAGAGATGAGGAAGCTGGAATCCAAGTTCACAATTATAACAGAGACTGTGTCTACCTCACTTATATATGTATGTATTTCCAGCACTTAGCATGATGTGTGGTACATAGCAGTTACTCATTATTTTTTAGTCAAATTGAAAACTGGCAAAAGTTTTGTTAGGAGAATCGTCTTCTGTTTAAAGGCACCTCTGAAACAAATAGAAATATGTCTGATGCCAAAAATACATGGGATAGACATAGTCCTCATTTCTATTTCTCTGCTATATAGTGCATAGATTTTTTCCAGTATCTTTACCTCGATATCTGAGCCCCAGATACACCTTTTTTTTTTTTTTTTTTTTTTTTTACCAAAGACAGAGTCTTGCTGTCCCATGAGGCTGGAGTGCAGTGGCACGATCTCGGCTCCTGCAACCTCCCCTCCTGGGTTCAAAGCAATTCCTAGTGCCTCAGCCTCCCAGTAGCTGGGCCTACCACAGGTGTAGCACCACCATGCCCAGCTAATTTTTTGTATTTTTAGTAGAGACAGGGTTTCACTGTGGTAGCCAGGATGGTCTCGATCTCTTGACCTTGTGATCCACCTGCCTCAGCCTCCCAAAGTGCTGCGATTACAGGCATGAGCCACAGCGTCCGGCCCAGATCCACATTTTTAAAGGTCTACTAGACAGTGCCACCTGTATCTGGCTGGTACCTGTCACTCAATATGTTTAACCATGTCAACCCCAAGTCTTTGTAGTCTCCCAAGTTAGACCAGTAATTCTCAACCTAGGGAATAAACAGCAAACAGATCATGGAGTCAATGGGGCTACCAAGGGAGAGTCAATGGAGGGTTGTCAGCCCCAGATACAGGAAATAAGAGGGTACATTGTCAGTTGAAAATTTAAAAACAATAATAAAAGTGGCTGACAGTCAGTCTGCACTGTCTTATTGCAATCATCAGCATGCTAAATAAGCCAATAGGTGATGAACACTGCCTCTGTCATCCTGTGTTGTCTATGTCCATATACCATCTATCATCACTCCTCCATATCATCATCCATGCACTGGCCTGCTCCAGAGTGTTTAAACGATGATTTGCTGGGTGTGAACAATATTTGTTTACGACCCGATTGGACACTGTAGCATAACAGCCAATGTATATTCTACATGGGTGACTCAGAGGAACCTGCAGTGCCAGGTGCAGTGGTGCATGCGTGTAGTCCCAGCTACTCCGGAGGCTGAGGCAGGAGGATCACTTGAGTCCAGGAGAATCCAGCCTGGGCAACATAGTGAGACCCCCCCCATCTCTAAGAAAAATAATAAATAAATAAACAAATACATTTTAAAAAATAAAAATATAAAGAACTCACAGTTACACAGTTGTCCCTGACACAAGTAGAATCGCACCTACTCTCATTTATTTAGAGAATACGTTTTCAAAGTTTCAGAATCATTCCAGAGCACTTCAGACATAATTCAAACCTCCAGTTCCTGTGGTACTACATAGTTCTATGTTTAAATAGTAGATTTGAGGATTTAAATGAAATGATGAGTGATGAGAGACGAGCAAATTTAAGTTACTTGAAGTCTGTCATTCTATATTACCAGTTGGAGTTTTTATCCTGTTTAGATTTAAAACAGTAAAAAATTGAAAATGGCGAAATGAAGCTTTTTTTTTTTTTGTGGTAAATAAAATTTTTAGTTCATATATGAAATATTTTACTGATTTTTTAATCTTTTTAAATTAAATTTCCTTTTTTTTCTTTCTTTTTTTCTGAGACGTAGTCTCGCTCTGTCACTAGACTGGAATGCAGTGGCGCAATCTTGGCTCACAGCAATCTCCGCCTTCCGGGTTCAAGCGATTCTCCCACCTCAGCCTCCTACAGGTAGCTGGGATTACAGGTGAATGCGTAACCGCAGCTAATTTTTGTATTTTTTAGTAGAGGCGGGGTTTCACCATGTTGGCCAGGATGGTCTTGATCTCCTGACCTCATGATCTGCCCACCTTGGCCTCCCAAAGTGCCTGGATTACAGGTGTGAGTCCACTACACACCCAGCCTAAAATTTATTTTTAAATTATTAATTATTAGTTTATTTAAAACTTTTAAAGAACAAGAAAATACCCAAAAATACAGTAGCTTAAAAAATAGTTTATTTTTCTCTTATATCGATCAGGTAGATAGTCTAATGCTGCTTGGCATCTCATGGAGTCACATGGTGTCAGGGATGAGGTGCTGTCAACACTCACATGACTCCGCTCGTCCATAATTCAGCCTGAGGAAAGAGGGACCTTGCATAGGCACAGTCATGGGGTGTGCACATCCCTCCATGCCCAGCCGGGAATGGGCTGCCTGGACCTGATTGTGCAGGAGACAAAAGCAGGAGGCAGGGCAGGGGCTAAAATCCAGCTTGCCCTCTGTTTACCGCTGCTCTTCCACATCCCACAACACTGCACAGTAACTCCAGAGGAAGGGGTGCCTTTTTCTAATTCACACAGAGGCACGATTTGGGCCAGCAATAGTTCTCAGCCAAAAACTGTTACATAGCCACAACCAGCTGCACTGGGAAAGTAGTGGAATATTGGAATTAGATGAGCAGCCATTACCCAACTAAAACTTGATTACAAAAAGAAGGGGGAAATAAATATTGGGCAAATCTAGAGTATAGATCACAAATACAAACACAAAAACCTAAGGAAAACCTGCTCTTCTCTTATGTAAGGCATGGTTCATAACCTTGTAGCATGAGTGTCTTAGCCTATTCAGGCCACTATAATAAAATACTAGAAGACTGCTGGGTAGCCTGTACCCCAGGAGATTTTTGTTTTCTCATAGTTCTGGAGGCTGGGAAGTCCAAGATCAAGGTGCTAGCAGATTCAGTGTCTTTTTGAGGGCTCATTTCCTCATAGATGGACATTGTTTTGCTATGTCCTTACATGGAGGAAGGGACCAGTGACCTCTATCAGACCTCTTGTGGACTCTTGCTTGAAAGCTGGGAAGCTGGTGGCTGCACTTGCTATGACTCAGCTTTTGGGAGGTCAAGGGCAGATGGGTCGCTTGGAGTTTGAGACCAGCCTGCACCGTGGTGAAATTCTGTCTCTACTAAAAATACAAAAATTAACCAAGTGTGGTAGAACACGCCTGTAGTCTCAACTACTAGGGAGGCTGAGGGAGGGGAATCGCTTGAACCTGGGAGGTGGAAGTTGTAGTGAGCTGAGATCATGTCACTGTGCTCCAGCCTGGGTGACAGAGTGAGACTCTGTCTCGAAAAAAAAAAAAAGGGGCACTAATCCATCCCAAAAGTGGCCTGTCTCCTAAAGGTGACCTACCTCCCAAAGCTGGCCTACCTCCCAAAGGTGGCCTGTCTCCCAAAGGCCCCACCTCCAAGTGCCCTCACACTGAGAACTAAGGGTTTCAACATGAGACTTTTAGGGGAAGACTTTCAAACATTCAAACCGTAGTAATGGAGATTCAGAAATGAAGTCAGGGCAGGGCAGGGCAGTCCATGAACTGGGATAGGAAAGAACTTGTGCTTACTGCACTCAACATAGTGAAACTGTATGACTTTGGGCAACAAAGCTACAGCCGGCAGCCACTCATGCCGTTTCATAACCTTGTCCATAATAGAAACTGTAGATAGTTTTCAGGTACATTAGAGTTGTTACAGATGTCTTGACATGTCATTTGTATTCATGTGTACTTAGAAATTATGGGTCTGAACATACTTGTAATCCTAGCACTTTGGGAAGCCAAGGCGGGAGGATCACTTGATCCCAGGACTTTGAGACCAGCCTGGGCAACATAGTGAGACCCCATCTCCACAAAAAATTAAAACTTGACCAGTCGCAGTGGTATGTGCCTGTAGTCCCAGCTACTCAGGAGGCTGAGGTGCAAGAATCAAGAATCAGCAGGGCGTGGTGGCTCACACCTGTAATCCTAACACTTTGGGAGGCTGAGGCGGGTGGATCACGCGAGGAGTCCAGGAGATCAGAGACTATCACAGCTACTTACAATGAAACCCTGTCTCTACTAAAATGATACAAAAAAATTAGCCAGGCATGGTGGCGGGCACCTGTAGTCCCAGCTACTCAGGAGGGTTGAGGCAGGAGAATGCAGTGAACCCAGGGGCCCAGACTTACTAGTGAGAGCCAAGATAGGCGCCACTGCACTCCAGCCCTGGGTGACAAACGAGACTGCATCTCAAAAAAAAAAAAACCACTATGTTAGCTTTTAAAATTACCACTACATTTTATTATTTAATGCATTAATAAAGAATATATATTAACATATTCCAATTTGTAAAAGTATTTTGATAACTGTATTTCATTGTAATTGGTGTAATGGGTTAAAAAGTGATCCCCCCATATTCATGTCCTTCCCAGAATATCAGAAGGTGACCTTATTTGTAAACAGGTTCATTGCAGAGCAATGTAGTTGAAGCCTTGAGACCACTTTGGGAACAGACATGGAAGCCTATTTTTTGTTATTTGTATTTGTTGTTGTTTGGTGTTGAGGGTTTTTTTGAGACAGGATCTCACCCTGTCACCCAGACTGGAGTGCAGTGGTGCAGCCATGGCTTCCTGCAGCCTTGACCTCCCCAGGCTCAATCAATCCTCCCACTTTAGCCTCCCAAGTAGCTGAGGCTACAGACGCACACCACCACCTCCATGTAATTGCTTGTTTTGTAGAGACGGGACACGTAATTGCCATCAAAATCTCAAATTCCTGGACTCAAGCAATCCTTTTGCCTCAGCCTCCCAAAGGGCTGGAATTACAAGTATGAGCCACTACACCCAGTGTTGGGCTCTTCAATCAGTATAATTAGTGCCCTTATAAAGAGGAGAAGAGAGAGACACAGACAGACACTGAGTAAAGATGGCTATGTGAAGACAGAGGGAGGGACTGGAGTGATGCAGCTAAAAACCAAGGAACATCAATGATTGCTGGCAACACCAGAAGCCGGGACGCAGCAAGGGAAGGATCCTTCCCTAGACCTTGAGAAAGCATGGCCCTGCTAACACCTTGATCTTGCACTTCAGCCTCACAAACTGTGGGGCAGGCTCCGCTACGAAACACTCAGGTCATGTGAGTATTTTGTTACAGCAGCCTGAAGCTGAATACAGTTGGCTCTTTAGCCGACAGTAGCAAATTAGTACATTCATCTTTTTAGACATCAGTTATTGAAAACATTTTGTCTTTAAAAAAATAGTCACTTGTGAACATTATTCTGAGGGATTTTGTGGCATAAAAAAGATAAGCATTCTGAGAAGAAGAATGTGTAAAATTGTCCTGCATTCAAAAGAGCCATGAAGTTTCGAGGCTTTCTGGTATTGCTGTATTTTTTTTCTCCCTCAACCCAATACAATCCAATCAGTTTGTTGTTGTTGTTGTTGTTGTTGTTGTTTTGAGGCGGGGTCTCGCTCTGTCACCCAGGCTAGATCACAGTGGTACAATCTCGGCTCACTGCAACCTCCGCTCCCGGTTCAGTGGGTCCTGCCTCAGCCTCCCTGAATGGCTGGGATTACAGGCACCTACCACCAAGCCTGGCTAGCTTTTTGTATCTTTTAGTAGGGGGCAAGGTTTCGCCATGTATTGTTGGCCAGGCTGGTCTCCAGACTCCTGACCTCAGGTGATCCACCCATCTTTCGAGCCTTCAAAGTGCTGGGATTACAGGCATGAGCTACTGTGCCTGGCCAATCCAATCAATTTTAAATCCTATCTGTTATATCGCGGAAATATTTCCTAAATGCTGTAGTAGGTTTCTTGTCCAATGGGCAGCAAGTCAATATACTGAGACACAGGAGACTGCAGCAGAGAAACTTTAATAATCACAGGAGATCAGAGCGAGGATGGGAGGAACCTCAAATCTACTACTCAAAGAGTTTGGGGCGGTGGCTCAAGCCTGTAATCCCAACCTTGCTTACTTTGGGAGGCAGAAGTGAGGCCGGATCAAGGTCAGGAGATGAGACCATCCTATTCTTTATGGTGAAACCCGTCTCTACTAAAAATACAAAAAAGCAGCGAGGCGTGGTGGCGGGTGCCTGTAGTCTTCGAGGAGGCTGAGGCAGGAGATAGCCCTGAACCTGGGGAGATGAGGAGCTTGCAGTGAGAGCCGAGGTCGCGCCACTGCCTCCAGCCTGGGTGACACAGCCTTGAGAGACTCCGTCTCCAAAAAAAAAAAAGACTTTGAGACAGGGATATTGGGAGGTTTGGGGGTGGGCTTAGAGAGGCAGGGGACCTTGTGCGTTGGGTGGAAGGAGTTCCCGAAAAGTGATTTTATGGGATGGGAAGATGAAGAAAGTACATTCTTATGCTTCAGTTCCTCTGTGGGAGGTCTTCAAACCCAGTTGAGTGTCAGAAGTTTTATTGGAATTCTGGATCTGAAAAACATCTTAAGCAATTCTTTTTTTTTTTTTTTGGGAGGTGGGGCTCACCAGCTCTGCTGCCAGGCTGGAGTGCAGTGGCGGATCTCAGCTCACTGCCAAGCTCAGCCTCCTGGAGTTCACAGCCATTCTCCTGCCTCAGCCAGCCTCCCAGTGAGTAGCTGGGACCTGAGGCGCCCGCCACCTACGCTTAGCCAGTTTTGTATTTTTAGTAGAGAGGCGGGGTTTCACCGTGTAAGCCAGGATGGTCTCGATCTCCTGACCTCGTGATCCCGCCCGTCTCGGCCTCCCAAAGAGTGCTGGGATTACAGGCGAGGCCACGGCACGCCTGGCCCATCTTAAGCAATTCTTAAACGCCCTGGTTTGTGTTGGTTGCTCACAGGGCTGGTGAGTTTGATGGGTGAGAATCTAGTTCTACATGACTTTTTCATGTAGTCCATGGATTTCTTATGGTTGAAGTGGGACGCAGTACGGTCCGTGATGGCAGGCGCCATAATTGTGCGGGGCACGGCATATAGTGCCTGTGAGGATGGTTTCAATGCAGTTTCTTTTTTCGAACCCTCACCACCACCTTGAGTACAGGTCCTCACTCAGCACCTCCCACCTGAACCACAGCAACACATCCTAACTCAGCTTTGATTGCCAGCCTCTCCCCACTCCGGCTCATCCCTCACCACAACCAGAGCTTCTGCTGAATACTGCCATGTCTTTGTTTGACCTCTACTTACTCCTTCCTAGACATGGCGACAAATACAAATTTAGAAAACTTCAAATGATTTGCAGAATATCCCTCAGCCTCCTTCTCCAGCCTCAACTCCTGCCTTTCTCGTCCCAGCAACCTGACCACATGGGTGTGTTCATATCCTCATTAACTTTTGTTTTTTGTTTTTTGTTTTTGAGACAGAGTCTCACTCTGTAGCCCAAGCTGGACTGCAGTAGCATAATTTTGGCTCATGGCAGCCTCTGCCTCTTGGGCTCAAGTGATTCTCATGCCTCAGCCTTCCGAGTATCTGGGACTACAGGTGTGTGCCACCATGCCTGGCTGATTTTTTGTATTTTAGTAGAGATGGGGTTTCACCATGTTGCCCAGGGTGGTCTTGAATGCCTGAGCTCAAGGGATCCACCTGCCTCAGCCTCCCAAAGTGTTGGGATTACAGGCATGAGCCACCACGCCCAGCCCTCATTAACTTTCTATGTGATCCCATTTCTGTTTGATTTGTTTCTCCCCAACTTCTTTGCAGGCTGCTACCCATTCATTAAAATCTAACTCAAATAAAACCCCTTAGGAAAGTCACTCTTGAGTCATCAAAGTCAACAATTGCCTTTGTTATGTTCTAAGAGTTTTAGGCTATATCAGCATTTCCCTATGGCTCATGTAATTCTGAGCATAAAACAGTTAAAAACTCTGAACAAGGAAACAATTTTACTTTTATTACTGAAGAATAAGTACATTTCTTCACAGCAGAAGAACAATATTCATCTTGGACATGGAATCAGTTAGACTATAATGGACACATCCCAGGGTGGCACCATGATTCCTACCTCCTAGTATGCAGCACCACCGTATGACCTATGACCCCTTCCCTTTGAGTTCAGGCAGAGCCTGTGACTTGCTCCTAGCAGAATATGGCAAAGGTGATGAGATACACCTTCCTTGATTATGTTACATTGCTTGCCAAAGGTGAATGGATTTTACAGATGTAATTAAGGTCCCTAGTTAATTGCTTTGAGTTAATCAAAAGAAGTATTAGCCTAGATGAGCCTGACATAATCAAGTGAGCCAAAAATAAAATTCTAAACCCCCCAACCAACTGAATGGACCCTCTCATCAGTCATTCCAAAGTTAACCTGAAAAATTAGTTCAGGCCATGATGGAAAGGGAGCAGGGATCAGATATGCTTCACGATACCCACCTCTGTTTGGAATGCAGGCACAGCTGACCAGCATTAACATTAAACAGAGCTCTTAAGACTGACAAAGCAGATTTCCTGTAGCAATGAGACACCAAATTCCAGCCTGACTCTAGTATAGCATCACATGACAAGCCCTAAAAAAAACTAAGTGTTTTACCCCAAAGTATATTTCTTTGACATATTTTGAAATGGCAAAGCTGTCTCTTGTGGGGAAAATGTATATTCTATAGAGAATCCTTGTTCCTTTCCAGGTTTTTTCCCTGATCCGGGAAAGAATTAACTAAGAGTCTGCCACATCTTTAGGTCTAATAAGAGCTAGAGGCTTCATCTACATGATAGAACTCTGGTCTCCACAACCCCTTATCTTAACCCAGACCTTCCTTTGTACTGATTCCAGGTCTTTAGATAACAAAATTTTTCAACCATCAGTTAGAAAAGTTTTGAATCCACCTATGACCTGGAAGGCACCACCCCTTCCCACTTCAAGTTTTCCCGCCTTTCTGGACCAATCCACTGTATATCCTACATGTATTGATTGATATCTTCTGTCTCCATAAAATGTATAAAATCAAGCTGTAGCCCAGCCATCTTGGGCACATGTTCTCAAAATCCCCTAGGCTGTGTCATGGGCCATTGGTCACTCATATTTGGCTCAAAATAAATCTCTTCAAATATTTTACAGAGTTTGATTCTTTTTGTCAACATCCTTATAATTATAAATAGGGTCTGGAGGTCAGAGACGAAGAAGCCAGACTCTCTGGGGCTTGCATTAATTTATGCAAGGCAGTGATTTATGCCTGTAATCAGAGCATTTAGGGAGCCTGAGGCAGGAGGACCACTTGAGCCCAGGCGTTTGAGACCAGCCTGAACAACACAGAGATCTAGTCTCTACAAAACATAGTCTCTACAAGACATAAAATTAAAAAAATTAGTTGGACATGGTGGCACACACCTGTAGTCTCAGCTCCTCAGGAGGCTCAGGTGGGACAGGATCACGTGAACCTGTGAGGTCAAGGCTATAGTGAGCCACGATCACACCACTGGCACTCCAGCCTGGGCAACAAAGCAAGACCTTGTCTTAAGAAAAAAGAGGGCTGGGCACGGTGGGTCAAGCCTGTAATCCCAGCACTTTGGGAGGCTGAGACAGGCAGATCACGAGGTCAGGAGATCGAGACCATCCTGGCTAACACGGTGAAACCCCGTCTCTACTAAAATAAAATACAAAAAACTAGCTGCGCGAGGTGGCGGGCGCCTGTAGTCCCAGCTACTCGGGAGGCTGAGGCAGGAGAATGGCGTGAATCCGGGAGGTGGAGCTTGCAGTGAGCTGAGATCCGGCCACTGCACTCCAGCCTGGGTGACAGAGCGAGACTCCATCTCAAAAA